>NC_061116.1:121610756-121728734 GCF_002878395.1 Capsicum annuum
GATACCAAGTGTTAAATGTGAGTGTTGATAAAGTGTAATGCAGTGTGGATATGCCCAGGCCGCTTGAAATGGATTGAAGAGGTTAAAGGGCAAGGTGATGGGTAGGAAATTGAAGGTAATCTGAAGGAAGAGGATCAAGGTTGTTTTATGGGGTGATGAATTTGGGAAGAGGTTGGCAAAGAAAAAGAAAAATCTCAAGGAAATCTCTTAGGTCACTTGGGCATCACACCACAAAGTTAGACTACATCTCACAATCCAAAAAAAAGCATGCTTGGTGGCAAGGGGATCTCCATCAATAAATCAATATCAATATGTATCAACCAAACCCAATGTCAAGGTATTTTCTTCCCTTGACCAACTTAGGAAAGCTTCCACCTTTTAAAATTAACTGCCAACCGTCCATGGATGTGGAGCTTGCCTTAGGCAACTCGGAATGGGAGGGTAGGGTTATAGCCCATATAGAGGCGAGTTAAGGATTCAACTATCGAGCTGTTTTTTGGGATAAAGTGCAAGGGAATAAAACTTCGAGACCCCAAAGCTTGGTCCAGAGCGAACAACACCATGGAAATATGCTTGAACAGTTATATGTGATATCAAATCCAGTACCTCCCCTAATATGATGGCTGAGCATACCTCATAAAAGACACTGAGTCCCCTTGGGGTGACTGGTAAGTGTAATAGCCCATGGATCGTTGGCAGTTGAACTTAAAAAGGAGGTTCCGTTTGAAGCTTGTTTTAGGCAAATTTTACGTTCGAATGGGAGGGGGCCATTAAGTGGCCGAGTTAAGGATTCAACAATCGAGGTGTCTTTTGGGTTAAACTTCAAGGGAACGGACCTTGAAGCCACAAAGGTTGGGCCAGAGCTAACATACCTTGGCAATTAGGCTTGAGCGGTTACATGTGGTATTAAAGCCGGTATCTTTCCTAGTATGGTGGTGTGACAAATCTCAGCTCAGATGATGAGTCCCTAAGTGGGTGAGTATAATAGGAACTAGAAAAGGGTTGATATGAATCTTGCTTTAGACAAATCTCACAGCGAATTGAGAGTGGAATGTTAGGGCTCAGATAAGGGTGAATTCAGGACTTCAACTATCGTGGCATCTTTTGGATTAAAACCCAAAACGACAAAACCGTGAGGCGCCAAACTCTTATGGTTAGGTTAGAGCTGAAAATACCTCGGTAGTTAGGGTCTAGACCTTTACACAGTAGTGGAGGAAGAAGAGTAGAGGTACCATTTTTTCAGTCAGAATTAATACTTTAATAAATACACCTAGCAGTCTTTTTACCTTTCTTCAGGTACAACTAGTGTGTTCCTTGTCTGCACCTCCTTTGAATTGGCTTTGTCAGTAATTTTCAACTGAAAACTGGTGTCTTTTATCATGAGAGTTAGTATAGAAACAAACAAATGTCATAATACAAAAAGTAAGTGGCGTCAAAATTACGGAACTTATTTTAGAGAATTTTCATGATCTTGGCAAAACCGAGGTGATCCAGAGTAACGGTGAGATTGACGAGGATGTCTCGCACCGTATTGGGGTGGGGTGGATGAAGTGGAAGCTCGCGTCGGGGGTGCTGTGCGATAAGAAGGTGCCGCCCAAGCTTAAAGGCAAATTCTACAGGGTGGTAGTCCGTCCGGCCTTGTTGTATGGAGCGGAGTGTTGGCCAGTTAAGAACTCCCACATCCAAAAAATGAAGGTGGCAGAAATGCGGATGTTGCGCTGGATGTGTGGGCTGACTAGAGAGGATAGAGTTCGGAATGAGACTATCCGGGAGAAGGTTGGTGTGACTTCAGTGGAGTGCAAGATGCGGAAAGCCCGATTGAGATGGTTCGGACATGTGAAGAGGAGGGGCATGGATGCCCCGGTCCGTAGGTGTGAGAGGCTAGCGTTGGATGGTTTTAGGCGGGGTAGGGGTAGGCCGAAGAAGTACTGGGGTGAGGTGATTAGGCGGGACATGGAGCAGTTACAGCTCACCGAGGATATGACCCTAGATAGGAAGGTCTGGAGGACGCGAATTAGGGCAGAGGACTAGGGCCAGTTTGGGTCGATAGTGTAGGGAATTACTTGGTGGGGGTTTTATTCCTGTTATGATTCCGTGGTCCGTGTTCCATGTTTTATTACGAACCTGTGTGCTTTCCTCTGTTTTATATTACTTATGGGTGACGTATTTATGTTATGTAATCTGCTTCTGTGCTCTACTATGTGTTTGTGTGATATCTCGTGCCTTGAGCCGGGGGTCTATCGGAAACAGCCTTTCTACTTCTTTAGAGGTAGAGGTATGGACTGCGTACATCTTACCCCCCCCCAGACCCCACTAGGTGGGAATACACTGGGTTTGTTGTTGTTGTTGTTGTTGTTGTTGGCAAAACGTGTTAAACACTGTTTCAGGATTAAATTGTTCTGCAATGGAGTCTACACCTTTTGGATTATCTTTTGCCTTTAGATATTATTTTGGTTCTTTTACTTCTGCTTGAATGGAGATGACTTGAGCTTAGATGGAGAAACATTGTCAGTGAGGATCATTATAGCTGACCTCAACTTGTACGGGACTGAGTGGTAGTTGTTGTATTTACTTCTGATAAGAGCTAGAGTAACACAGAGAGCTAAATTATGCTAGTTCCATTATGCCTTTCACATTCAATAGAAATTTCTTTACCTAGTTGCTTTTGCTCGAGTTAAATATCGAATGTCTTTCATTTTCTCAGATGGGTCAGTGGAATTCTGCTTCTGAGTATGATGGTCAAGTTAGAGAAATTACATTTAGAACAATTTGTAACAGCCCTATGTGCCCTCCAGATACAGCAGTGACGGAGTATCAGCATGCTGTTCTATCACTGGACAAGAAAACTCTTGTAATTCTCATATTCCACCTTCAATGTTGTACTATGTATGTTACAGGTCATGAGAGCATGCTTAGATATTTTGCTTTCCTGTAGGTATTTGAGACTCTGCAACAGGCCCATGATGTTCCGTTTGGGTCATGCTTTGAGGTAATAATGACTTTGGTGTAAGGCCACGTTCTTTTCCTAGTACAATTCTATGGAACTCTTTATACGTGTCTTACCTCCTAGAGATCTCCTTATTCATCTGAATCCCTGATTAGATTTGCTATTCAATCAGGTTCACTGTAGGTGGTCTTTAGAAACAACTTCTGAATCATCCTGCAGTTTGGACATAGAAGCTGGTAAGTGTCTTCTATCTTGGTTTCTTGTCCTGCTGAATGCGTACAAGACACCAAACATCTATCTTCTGTGCATGCCAAAGTTAATCTACTGGCCCCGGTCTCTTCTCTCATTTGATGGTTAACAAATTATGTGGTTAACAAATTATGTGTCTTTTTCACATCCTGCATTGCATCAAAATTCCAAAAGCATTTTGGTTGTAGGGAGAATCTCTTTTGTAATCCTTGATGAAAGATTCTTGCTGTGATAAGAGACCAAGGTGTGGTATCCTAATGTTCAAGCAGTGACATATCACCCGGACTATGTCTACCATTTTAGTAGTTGAGTGGCTACCAATTAAATGTATATTTATAGCATCTTTTAACCAGACATTTTGCTTATCATCTAACATACTTTTGGGAAAATCATCTGCCTGTCATCCTAATGCTACACATTCACTAGACTCTGATGGAGTATTGATACCCACAATTGGAATAAAATTGGATTGGAAGCTATTTGCCTGGTGCAATGCTGAGGCTTTCGATTGCTTTCACAACGAAAGGAAATTCCACTTACGGGAAAAGACAGATGTTGTCCTTCCCGAGTTCAGATTCTAGCTTGAAAACCTGAAAATATCATATTTATCTTCTCCTCTGAACAGCTACTAACTGAATCTCCACTACTTGACGGTTGACAGTCATCTTTTTTTAAATTCTGTTTTTCTGTTGAGTTGCTAGCATGATACAGTCAGTCCAGAGCATAATTTGGAGCTACCCATGTAACATTGGATTTCCTTGCAGAAGTTTCTCTATTTGAATGATTATGAAGATTAGAAGGTTCAAAATTAAAAAATTGCAGAGTCTTAAGAGTGGAATGTGATATGAAGTTAAAACTACCTTTTGCAACAGGTGTACATTTCAAGAAGTGGTGCATTATGCAGTCTAAAATAAAGACAGGAGCTATTAACGAGGTAGTGTTTTGCTTCAGCAAGTTATTTTGCTCGTTTTTATTTTCTGGGACGCTAATTATAGTGGTTTATTTTCCCTGTTTACTCTCTTTCAATCACCTACGCAGTACAAGAAAGAACTGGCGATAATGTTGGAAGTGGCACGTTCATTTGTTAAACCAAGAGTATCAGTGAGTGAAATAGAAAATGTCATCTACAGATCACAATCCCTGTATGATCAATGCACCCTATCTCCACCAAGGAGATCCTGTGTGCGCCCTTGTAATTCATGACGATGCAATTTTTCATCTTAATGGAAGCCTATTTTTTCTGGTATCAGCAGATCTTTTTCAAAATTGTTCTCTTCAATGAATATGCAGGAGAAGCAGCTTTCATTTCTTAAATTTAATGGTAGGGCTTTAAATTTTTTATTTTTTTAATTAAAAGTGATAGGGCTTTAAAGAATAGGTGGTTTGTATATTTTTATGATTCCCAGAATGAGAGGCAGACGAGGGTTCTTGACATTTACACGGATGCGCTTCTTCATTCATCCATCCATTTAGGCTCGGCTAGAACATGAGGATTCAGGGAACCTGATTTTACAAAGCTCGAGTATCAAAGAGGCAAAAGAAAGAATCTTTAATAGCCTTCATTTCTTAGAGAAGTCTGTTTTTCTTTGGTACCTTGGAATTTTAATATTTGATTTCTTAAATCTTTTCATAAGAAATATGGCTGAAATCTCATGAAAAGAAATTTCATTTACCTCACTACATCCTTCCTTATTAGTAATAGCTTGTTCCGCCGAGTTTAGGAAGTCAAAAGTGATAACCATAGTTAAATAAGATAGTTGACTATTCTTATAGGAGAAAAAAGCAAAAGTTGTTTTTCGTAAGTTAAAACAAAGGTGAAATAGCATATTGGACCATTGTTCTTGTTCGAGATTGGACCATTGTTCTTGTTCTAAAGTAGAACTTTATTTAACCCTTTATCATGTGAATCCCTCAACTTATTAAAATATGATATTTTAAATTCTTTTCTCATTTGATTAAGGTGTGTGTAGTATCTATAATTTATATCTATATCTATAATATATTAAAAGTGTGAAGAGCCTTAGAAATGTTGATTGAATTTTTTACCCTTCATTAAAAGTCCTTACTTTAAATAAAATCATCTTTTCATTTTTCTTTTTAATATCTAAAAGCTAAAAATTAATTAAATATATTTATGATAAATCTTTTCTTATTAGTAGTTATTTTCCTAAAAGAAGTTGATTTTATTTTTATTTTTGGTGCGTCACTATTCCTCCAAGAATGGGTGGTTGACTTTACAAAAAAAAAAAATTGTTTTTGTTTTTGAGTACGTAATTTTTCAAAAAAAAAAAAAAAAACACTTTGCCTAAAATATATAGAAATATAAAAATTCTATTGAAATATTCTAATCTAACATATTTCTAATGGAACTTGACCTTTTGCTTCTTTTTGTTTTCTTTTAGTATTTGAATTATATAAAGATGGAACAAATATAATCAATTTGAAAAGGGATCAAGCTATGTACTTTTATAAAGTGTTCTATTATTTCATGTTTTTCATCAACGTTTTTATGATATTTGAGAATTTTTTATTTAATTTATGTTTATATATATTTAGGTGTGTTGGTGGCATAAATATTTTTATAGCTACTATTTCTTTACAGTCTATAATAATTTTATCAATTTTAGGTTTGTGTGCTAGATGAGTGTTCGAATGAATTTTGAGGAATTTTTGTATGAATGTGATTTTTAATTGTATTGTTCTAATATCTCGATTATTATATTTTTTTTGTTAGCAGTTTCTGTTTAATGACAACTAATACTTTTTCCATTAGTTTAAGAATTCCGAATCAATTAAATTTGATTATAAGATGATTCCAAAAATCTAGAAACAAATATAAATACGTTACATAAGAAAAATTTAAGAAGTACCAAATTTTTAAAAGTTTTACGTAATAGGAATGTAATCAATGATTTTGTAAAGATTTGACTTTAAAAATGAGAAAAGATTTTAAATATAGAAAAAAAAAATGATCGTACCACAATTATGATTAAAATTGCTTTGTACCACAATGTTTTAAAAGGAAAGAATCAGAAAACTCTGTAGAGCTAAGACAATCCACGGCCTTGCAAGCACAAAGCAGCGCCTACTTCAGAAAATTACCTTATCAAGATCAATTTGTTGTGCGTCATAGATGCACCATGTTCTGACTTCACTGTCATAAAGACCTTTAGTAGTTAAAGATTTGTTCACCTTTAACACTTCAAGATGAGCATCATTCTTAAACAAATCAGAAAATGAAAAACTAAATAGTTTCCCGTCAGCTAAGTACAATATCTGAATTTTGTGTATAAAGATCATTGCTTACAGTAGGATCATATGCCTTGCAGTGTAATAGTTGTGACAATTTGTTCTGATTGATTATGTTGTATGGTATGGACATGACACAAGTTCAGCTTATTGAAAATAATGGACTTAGATAGCAGGTTGTGGAGAACTCAGATTAAGGTAGAAGGTCTGGTGGATAGTAAAGTAAGCGTTGTCTCGCATATTCTTATTATTATTAGCATCAATGATCAAATCGATAATAATTATGTGATACGTGATAGCTATCATGCTTCTTATATCCATTAAAGTAAGGTGCACGCGCGAGACACGTACACCTAAACTAGTATATTAAAAGTGTGAAGACCCTTAGAAAAGTGAATTAAATTTTTTGCTTTTCACTAAAAGTCATTACTTTAGACAAAATCGTCTTTTTCACTATTTCTTTCTAATATTTAAGAGTTAAAAATTAATTAAATATATTTATGGTAAAAACTTTTTCTTATTAGAATACATCAAAATTTCTATTTCTTTTTCTAACTTAAGAGTTAAAAATTAATTAAATATATGTATGATAAACCTTTCCTTATTAGAAGTCATCAAAATTAACGACAACTGATATTTTTTTTATTAGTTTAAGAATTCTAAATCAATTAAATTTGATTTTAAAAAAATTTGAAAAATCTTAAAATAAATATAAAACTATTAGAATAAGAAAGAATTCAGAAGTTTCAGATTTTTAAATGTTTTAAATACGTAATAGAATGTAATCAATAAATTTGTAAAGATTTGACTTTAAAAATAAGGAAAGATTTTAAATATATATAAAAAAAAAAGAAAAAGAAAAATAATCATAGCACAAATATGGTTCAAATTGATGCATCTCTCTTAGCCTGTGACAACAAGGGAAAGAGGTACGCAAACGCAAAAGTGATGGTCCATCAATCACTTGGAACTGGTAAAACATACATGTGTATGTGTTTATATTTACATTATCATATTAAAGTGTGAAAGATTTTTGAAAAGATATTTAAATTCTTACACTTTATTAAAAATCACCACAATAGATCAAATCATTTAATTTTAAATAATCAAACGTTACACGTGCAAAGCACGTGCGGTTACACTAATAACATATACACGTGGAATTCCGTGTCATTTTTAATGACACATAAGATTTTTTTTTTTTTAAATAATCAAATACCCTTCTCCTTTCCCTTCCCCTTCCCCACCCCTACGCCAACTCTTTACCTCCACTTTTATTTTTTTACAATTTCTTGCTGCCCCAATCTCACACCTAATTCCTTCGTTCTTACTCCATCGATTAACTTCGTCAACTAATTCAGTAAGTTCTTTTGATGGTGGCGCATGTATAAAAAATAAATTCCTTAATTAAATTGGGCTAAGTCTATTGGATAAAATAGAATTTTCTTTTCAATTTGTGAGTTTTCAGTTGAAAATTGAGCAAAAAAAGGTTGAAAAAATAGAATTTTGGAGTTTTCGATCAAATTGAAAGACACCTAAAAGTAGTAATAATGGTGTATTTTGCCCGTGGGTAGAGTCAATGGTGGTTTACTTGATTTTAATGGGGGAAGGAGGGTAGTTATGGTGTTCTCCGGTGACCCCAATAATGATGGAATTTTGAACTCTACTAGTCTTTTTTGGACGGATTTGTTTTTTTTCGGCTGAACTTGGTGGTCCCGTTGATGGCTACTTACTTTCTCCATCTTATTTTCAGCAAGAAATCGACCAGCTTCTTCAACAGTTTTGTTCACTTCTCCTCTTACATTTGTCGTGAACCCTCAACTAAATAAAACTCAATATTTTAAATCTTTTGACCATTGACCGAATCTATTTAGCATTAAAATTACTGAGTAGGATATGTAGCATTAAAATTGCTGCACGCTTGTATACGCAAGTGAAATAATATATTTATATTAAAATAATATTAAAATTTAAAAAAAAATTAAAAAGGATAGTCAACCTTTTTTCAATTTTTTAAATTTAAAAATATTTTTAAAAATTAAAAAATAATAAATTAAAAAAAAAAGGTCACCCCACCCCTCACCCCGTCCAGCACCCTCCACCCTACTCCCAGCCCGACCAGCACCCCCATCCCACCCCCAGTCCCATCCAGTACCCCTAGCCTCATCCAACACACCTCACCCCACCTCAGCCCCATCCAGCACCCCCCACCCAGTCCCCTACCCCCAACCCCCTCCCCAGCACCACCTTCCTTTGCACCAGCCTCTCCCACCCCCAATGCACCAACCCTCACCCCACCTACAACCCACCCCAACCACCCTTCATTCACATCAGCCAACCCACACCCCCAACGTACCAGCCCAGCCCCCTCCCCATTTCTCAGCACCAACCCCCCAAACCCCAAACCAAAAAAACTTTGAATTCACTTTTTATTTTATTTTTTTAATTTTTTCTCTCAATTCAAATATTTTCAACTTTTTTTTTTCGAATAAAAATTTAAATTTGAAATTTTTCATATTTTTGGGGAATTAAAATTTAAATTTGAATTGAAAGTGAGAGATAGTGGATATCGAAATATTAGTGAATTTCATGAATAGGCTTGAAAAAACTTAAATTTTTTGTGAATTTATTAAAGATATTCAAATTTAAAAATCGAAAATTCATTATGTTTGTATATATGAATTTATAGTTAAAAATTCAAATTAGTTGGAGAAGAATTTTAATTATTTGGAATGAATTTGATGTTTAATTTGTGAGCAAAAATAAAACATGATTAATTAAATTTTTCTACAATTTATAATTTTTTTTATTTAATTAAATTTATTTTAATATTTAATTTCTTCTGTAGCATTTTAAAAATGACTTGGAATTTACTATAATACTTGAAATGACATGGCAGGCGTGGAAGCTGACATGGGGCGAGTGTATTACACTCACCAAAAAAGTGTTTAAAATGTTGAGTTTTATTGAGTTGGGGGGTTCAGATGACAAAGGGCTAAGTAGAAGTATCCACTTTACAAATCCGCCCAAGTATAAGGGTCCATTGAGCTATTTTGCCTTTCTCAATAAATGTCTTCTTTAACTAGTCCCATGGCTGAACAATTCAGAGGGCGATGGTAGTGGCGACAACACCCCATGTAGCGGCGACTTGAATATTAATGAATTGTGATAGCAATTTTGGGCGAAGGAATTTAAAGAAATTGGTTCTGGCACATTTCGTTTACTGAATTGTAGTGTTTGTATTGTTATTGCAGAAAAAAGGGAGAGAAAATTGGGGTGGTGAAGAAGATGATGATGAGGTGAGAAATGATGACTGGTAAGTAGGTTATGGAGAGGGGAGGTTTGTAGGAGCTGTGATTTTTTATTCTTTTAAAAAAATATTGTTAACTTTTTTAAAATTTTAATATTATTTTAATATTAATATGGTGTTTCACTTGCTCTAAACGTGTGTAGTCACACAACATGTCCAATTCAGTTATTTTAATGTCACGTAAGCTCATTCAATGGTCAAAGAGGTTTGAAATCTTGTGTTTTGGTAGGTTAAGGGGTTCAGATGACAAAGACTAAGTAAAGGTATCCACTTTACAAATTCGGACAAGTACAGGGGTCCAATAGATCATTTTGCCTAAAAGAAAAGCTCTTCCTTATAAACACTTTTTAAGTACTTTTGTGAAAAATGCAAATTGTTTGAACAAACTTGGCCAAATATTAACTTTTCAAAAAAAAAAGTTAAGGTAGGGGAAGAGAAATGATAGAGGCGTTACAAGGTGGAACATTGAACTCTTGTTAAGAATATTTAAATTTATTGGTCTAACATAAATTATTTTTTATGAAAAGTAAGCATTTTTGAAAAAAGTACTTGATTTTAAAAGTTTGCCAAGCATACTATAAATCTTATTTGTATCTGCGATATTCCTTTTGTCGGATGTCATGGAGAAGTCCTGGAGTCCCATACAGAGGCGGAGCCAAGATTTCAACTGAGGGGGTTCAATATTCAAAGAAAACTTAGCTGAGGGGGTTCAACACCTACTATAACCACATAAAAAATAATTTTAATCATGTATAAATAATATATTTTTTCGTCAAAGGGGGTTCGGCTGAACCCCCTAAAGGAGGCTAGCTCCGCGTCTGGTCCCATATCTTAGTGTGATTGATGCATATTGTTGTTATTTATAAGATCTAACATAAAATTTTTACTTAATTTATTAGCAAGATATAACTCTACTCCTACGTAGAGACACTAAAATAGAATTACACACATGTGATATTTAAAAGGGACTAAATGATATATGTTTATTTTATTCTAACAATTTCAATCTAGGTCTTGTTGGTTATGTTGATGTATAATATTTATCTGATACATGCAAAGCTCAATCTCAAACAGGCTATTTGTTCATATATGGGTGTACTGTCATAGTTTGGTGATCTACAAATCAGTCTATCTTGACTATATCATCGAAATATGTTGAGATAATAGTTATTTATGAAGCAAGCTGAGAATACGTGTAGTCGAGGTTAATGATACATCTCATTCGAGAAAAATATAGTTTGATATGTGACAAAATACCCACAATCGTGTATGAAGATAATACGACATAAATAATCTAAATAGAGGATAGATTCAGGTAAACAAAGCACATTTCATAAAGCTTTCAATACTCCAAAAATTCCTAAGATCATATCTCAAACTTAACACAGGAAATCAGTTGGAAATCGATAGATTTTCCTCATAACAACTTACTGTACAAGCCGTCCAGTGAGGCCACGAGTCATGGACTGACTCGTGGTAAGCAGACAAGCACCAGTCCAGTCCTAGTGCACACGACCACGAGTCGTGGTTTCCCAATACGAGTTCTAATGTAACCTACTCTTAGCAACAAATTAAAAAGTCCTAAAACATGGAAATTTCACCTAGTGGCCATAATTTGTAGGTCCTGAATATGAGTCATTAACTAACTCGAACTGATAAGAAATTAGAGGGATAATATTTTTTCTCTCAGAGGCTACGAGTCCCCACGACTCGTTGGTTGACTTCATGAATCATGAGATAAAAATCGTGTCCCAAGCCATCTAATCGATCCAAGAATCACGAGTTAGAGAATAACTTGTAAGTTTAAGGTATGACTCGTACCCAGATTAGTGATGACTGAGCCAGAAATTTCAATTATGATATAAAAAGGATATTTTTGTATTTTTTAAAATCCTAATCCTAAACCGTATCGTTTGGGTTATCATGAGTGTAATTATAGGGGATTTAGCCAATTTATTTTCCTCATGCTATTCCTAAACATTTAGAACATATTAGAAAGAGTGACTAAACTCTCTCAAAAGTAACCTATGGTTCTTTTCAAAAAGCTTCAAGATTCAAGCCTTATAGCAAAAATTCTCCAACTCAAGTATGTGGGATTTCAACAATGGTACCCTTTTATCTTTGTGTCCCAGAATAACTTTATAAATTTCAATTTTCTCTATGTATTATGATTTAGGTTCATACTTAGTTTATGATTTTCCATAAACTTCAGTATTTTTATGATTTCTATATTATTATGACATGTTTTTCATGATTTTACATGAGTTAAGTCATTGACAAATCCTTAAACTTGTTGGAATATTTTACTTGGACCCCTTAACTAAGTCTTGTACCTATTGAACCCTTCAACCACTCCAAATTTATTTTATTTAAGCGCTTTTGACTGACATGACATAGTGGATGTAATTCACGTAAAAGGAGCGCGTAAAAAATCACTTTTTGGTTGATTTTTTCTTTTTTTTAGTCTTCTTCTCTATTACATTTTCCATTTTAGATTAGTCACCATCGCCTTCCTCCTTTTTCACCGAAAAAATGGAGATTATCATTACAACTTTCAAAATCTTATACGTTTTTCTCTATATCTCCCTCTCACTCTTTCTATTCCTACTCTGATTTTCAAACAACTGATTTGAGATTTTTTTTACTTACCAAATAAATCTGAAAAAAATATTGCAATAAAATAAAATAAAATGTAAAGTGTGGATGGAAAGAAAATGTAAAAGAGAAGAAAGATAATGAATTCACACTTAGTTCTGTCAAGAATTTTATTTTTTTCTAATCAAATTCATTCTCTTGATTATTAAATGAAATCCAATGTTTTTTATTTGGTTAACTGGGTGCATTCAATATTAATATGTAAAATAGAGAGTATTACACAGCCATAGGGTTCAGCCTAGATTAATTACAAAAGAGTAGCAGTTTTGCTCTGTTAAAGATTGAGCATTTGAATTAATGGATCTTTAAAAAAAGTTTCTCTCATGTATGCTCCAAGTCTTGTTGAGCATACATAGGTGGAACTAGTAAAGGATGAGGTTCTTCAAACGGATTTGAGGATGCCCCATGTTTGGCCAACTTGTCAGCAACACGATTCTATTTCCTAAAGCAATGGTGGACTGCTGGATAGCCTGCTTCCCTCAATTTTGACCTGCAAAGATTAATAATGCCATCATAATATTTGTTTCCATCCCTGAGCATGTGCAAGATTTCAAGTGAGTCAATATTGATTTCAATGGGAATCGGGTTGCGTTGGATGGCAAGAGTTATACCTACCTTGAGAGCTAGTAGCTCCATTTGGTTGTTAGTAGCAAAGAGGAAACTTTGGGTGAAACCCAAAGTCCATTCACCATTTTGGTTACGGATAACTCCTCCAATTCTCCCCTTTTTAGGGTTGCCCAAACAAGAGCTATCAATGTTAAGTTTATAGTGATCAGTCAAAGGAGGGTTCCATTTGATATAAATGGTGGACTTCAGGGCTCTGTTATGGGCTTTATTCATGAGGAACTTGTACTCTACCACTTCATTGTAGGCCTGGGCAAAAGAAGGCTTGACGTAACCTTGCTGAAAGAGATTATGGTTCCTAGATTTCCATATAACCCAGAGACATTGAGAGATGATTTCATGCCAAAGGAGGATATTGTCAAAAGCCTTATTCTTAGTGGTCTTCCAAGAATTGGACTAGTGCTCAGAGAAAGAATTCAAGATAGTGTATGTAGGAGGGGATCCTGCCTTGCTAAAGATGTCATCCCAAAGCCTAGAAGAAGAGGGACAATTGAAGAAGAGGTTGTTGGTATCTTCAATTGTGTGAGTACAGATTTTGGAATGAGGGTTTATGTTTAAACCCCTCTTAGCCAGGTTAATTCCAGTAGGGAGTTTATTATGGTGCATGAGCCACATGAACAATTTGATCCTAAGAGGGATGGGTAGCTGCCAGATCCATTGAAAGGTCTTGTTCTTCCTCTCAGAGGTTCATTTATTAACCTTGACTATGTGGAGATAGGCACTTTTGAAAGGTTCCTTTACCATTCATAACCCAGACAGGAGAGTCTTTGGCTACTTTGGTGTTGGGAAAGAAGGAATTTCTAATATAATGGATGAGATCGGGAGGAATAGCCATGGAGATATTGTTGAAATTCCAAGATCCCTGTTGCCAGATCTGGCAGAGTTTGGTTTTCTCATCCGAGTTGGCTAGAGGGCAATGGATGAGATTCCTAAGAAGTGGGGAGTTAGGAATCTACCTATCACACTAGAAGAGAACATTAGAACCATCCTTGACAACCCAGGTAGAGATTTCCTTACATCTAGCCCAACCATGATAGATATTTTTCCAAGTCTTGGAGGCATTTGTTTGGCAGGTCATGCCATCTTTGCTATATTTGCTTTTCAGGAGTTTGACCCAAAGGTTGTCAGGCTGGGTCATAGCCCTCCAGGCTAAACTCATGAGAAAGGAGTCATTCTTGACTGAGGCTTTTTGAATGCTAAGACCACCCCCAGTTTTGGGGAGAGTCAGAGTTTTCCAAGAAATCATGTGTATTTTCCTTTTTCTCAAAAGTGGATCCCCATATAAAGCTTCTTATGATTCTGTCAATATGGTTCAAGATACGCTTAGGAATGTAGATGTACTGCATAATATGATTGGGAATGCTGCTAAGGGAAGCTTTAGCGAGGGTGGTTCTACCAGCCATATTGAGGAGCTTAGCTTTCCAATCAGCAAGTTTGGTATTGAGGGAGTCAATGATGAAGTGAAAGTCTCTATTACTGGGTTTGGAGTGGAAAATAGGGAATCCCAGATATCTACCCAGTTCAGCTTTAGGTTCAATCTGGAGAAGGTTAGAAAGCTGGCTCTTTAATTGGGTGCTGCAGTTATTAGATAAAATAACTTTGGATTTAGAGTTGGTAACTTTTTTGCCAGAATGGTGGGAGAAACTGTTAAGAGTGGCAGTGATTGTCCTACAGTTCTTGTCATTAGCTTTGGCTATAAGGTAAGGTCATCAGTAAAGAAAAGGTGAGAGATGTTGGGACTTTTCCTGGAGATGGAGATTAGATCCCAATTTAGAAGATCTACCTCATAATTAATCTTTCTAGACAGGAGTTCCATACAGAGTATAAAAATATAGGAAGAGATAGGTCCGCTTGTCTGATCCCTTTGGAGGGAGTGAAGAAAACTGTCTTACTCCCATTTATGAGAATAGAGATGGAGGGGGTAGAGATACAATACATGATGAGTTAGATGAGGTTGGTTGGAAAGTTGAAGAAATGCAGGGCCTGTCTAATAAAAGACCATTCAATTCTATCAAAAGCTTTTTCAAGATCAATTTTGAGCATCATATTGGCAGTCTTTTCTTTCATTTTAGAGAAATGATTGGTGTATTCCTGAAAAATGATGGCATTATCAGAAGCCCTTCTTTTAGCAAGAAAGCTAGATTGTGAGGAGTTGATGAGATCTCCCAGGTGTTGTTTCAATCTGTTTGTAATGATCTTGGTAATGATTTTGTATTGGGTATTGCAGAGGCCGATAGGTCTAAAGTTTTTGAGATTAGTAGCATTTTTACACTTGAGAATTAGACACAGGTAGGTTGAATTAACCTTCTCATTTATAGAACAAGATGTGAAGTTGTCTTTGCAGAATTGAACTATGGAAGGCTTTAAGATTCCCCAATATTTCTGGTAGAAAAGAGGATGGATGACATCTGGTCCAAGAGCCTTATTGGGGTGAAAGGAAAACACAGCTCTTCTGATCTCTTCCTGGCTGGGAATGGTTGTTAAGGAGGAGTGATCTTTCGAGCTTAAAGACCCCTTAGAGGAGGGGTTTTTTTGGAAGCTGGGGGTAGAGAGGGAATGTTCAGAAAAGAAAAGGTGATGATAAAATGTGTTACTAATGATGTATATATTTATGTTATGAATTGGTGATATCTTGATTTGTTCAAATGAATTTCCATTGATTATGGTTAGGAGGTTATGTACTGATTGAAGAAAAATAAACGTACGGGAAAGCAAAAAAAATAAAATAAAGAAGCAAAATTAGTTGAGTTAAATAGAAAAATGAGAAAATTGAAAATCAATAGCAATACATGGAAGCAATGCAATTTCTCCTTACATCTCTTTTTCTAACAGATAAATAAAAGGAAAAAAAAACAGAAGCAGTTTACAAACTTCAAAGTTGTGGGGCGATTTTTCCCGTCATATGATCGAAGTGGTGATAGCAGCGATGAAGGAGGCGGTCGGACAGATTAGATTAAGCTTAATATTTAAAATTATATTTTATTTAGTTTATAATTATGTTTTTAATTAATTTTTTGACTAATTTGCCTGTTCTTTTTTAATTGGTTGTTTTATCACGTTAGCGCGAGTGGATTACACTCATTTTATAATTTTGGCTGATTGTCGAAAAAATCTAATAGGTACAAATTTTAAGTTGTTTAAGTGTTCAATAGGAATAAGACTCAGTTGAGGGGTTCAAGTGAAATCTCGCGACAAGTTTAAGGATCTATCGATGACTTAAGTCATTTTATATTCAATATGATACTCTCCTCCATGAATTAACACTAGCATGACTTTAAGAAAATCTCATATATCTCAGTTATATTTCAAAGCATGTTTCAAACTATTAGAGTTTGAATATGAATAAAGCATAACAAGGTTTCAGCATACAAACTTTCAGAATACTTTCAGATTTAATAAATTTTGATCCAGTTCTCAGAACATTAGGTTTTTTAATGTGCTATCAATAGATTATTAGTTTGATAGTAATACTTAGCACCGAATTGAATTAGGACCTCAGTTTCACCCTAACTCGTAGAACTACGTGTCACCATATGTTTATTTAGCTCTCCAACATCAGTTTAGTGATTATGCCAGTCATGTCTTTATACCTTGTCAAGGTATACTAGGTTCCCTCAAAGGGTCATATACATCGAACTCCACGTGAGCTCACATGATTTATATCGATTAATAGACTCTCCCACATACTCAGATTAAGTCTATTTGTACATGACCCTCAACTTAATTTTACTTGCATATTGTTATGAGTTTTCAGAGTATCTTTGCATATCAATATTTATGTATATCATTATGGGTCATTGTATTACAGTTTAATTTTTGCACTTAGTTTGCATTCAGTACAACAATATTTTCAGCATTCTTAGTTTATTTTGTAGTTGTATATCTCACATATTTAGTACATTTAAAGTGTAGATCACATACTTAGTATATTAGTATCACCATTAGTACTTTGTAGCTAGTATTGTGAATCCTTATCATCCGGAGATGAGAGTTTATTATTGCTTTCCTTTAGTATTTTTTAGTTTCAACATTTAGAATTTCTTGGTGCTATTGTTCAAACTTAATTTTATTGTAGACCATTTCATATTTAAATCAGTTTAGCTTTCACTCAATCTTATCTATTTTAAAATATTTAAAGTTAGATCATGTCATGCGTTAGCTTGGGGTTACTTGTAGCTCTACGCATACAAGGAATAATGTTACAAATATATTTATATTATTGCAAATGTCTATTTCATTTTCTTTTGAAGAAAATTAGGATTAGTTACTTTAAAATGAAGGCAGTTTTTTTCCCCAAAAATATCGGGATTCTCATTCATTGTATTTCATTCCTGAAGAAAAATATAGGCAGAATGACCTGGGAGGCTCCTGTACTTGACTCACATTATCAACTGGCCTAATCTACTAATGACTTTGTCAACTAAATATTTAAACTCAATCAATGTCTCTCAATCAATGTAATGTCACAATCCATAAAAAAAAAAGTAATTCGATGTAATAAAACTTTTGTTGTGTGGAGAAATTTTAGAAAGAATCCGATCACGTATCATGCACATAGTGATTTAATGACTGAGTTGTCCTTTTTTAATAAATTGTGACATGAAAGCGATTGAGATATCAGTAAGCTAAAAGGGATTTAAAAGTTGAGTTTAATTGAGTGTTTTGATGGCAATAAATGTTTTAATGTAACAATACATGTCATAAAAGAATTGTCAGATCATTTTTTATTTCTACAATAATTTATTTTTATTTTTTTTTAAAAATCAAATTCCTACCATTTTTCAAAATTTTCACCCTCCAACACTAGTACTCCACCCTAATACCTTTAATCGTCTTTTCTAATTAAAAATTTATCACCACCGCCTAACCACAATGGTAGTCCTAGCAAATATCAAAAGTTTATTTCTCTTCCAAACTTCAGATTCAATGATTAAAAAGAAGGATTTGTGAACATCACTACAATTTTTCAATTGACTGAAAATGAAAGAGTAAAAAAATGAAATTTTAAAATTCAATGATTAAATCAAGCAATTAAATTGACAGTGCAAGAATAAATATCATTCATCAGTCAAATAATTTTTTAGCAATAATCGAATCCCTCACTCTGTTTTAGGTTTTCTCTGAAAAGGTTTTCTTACGTTTAAAAATATCAAAATAGAATAAAACAAATTTTGATGTTAATCACATGTTTTTTTCTTTTACTTTTTTTTTTTTAATGACGATATATTTCTATCTTGCCTTTTCTGCTTTCAAAAAGGGTCAACGGAAGAAAATTGAAACATGTCATAGCTATTGGTTTCTTCAGGTAATGATTGACACGGACAATTTTAGAAGAAAAGGTGGAGGTGATGGCGAAGAAGAGGAGCATTGACAACCATATCTTCGAGATGGGTGGGTTTGGAGAAGGAACAAGTGTATCTCAATTTCTTTTTCATATTCGAGAATATGACCTGACATAATAAGAACATTCGTCGACAAAAGAATTATCATAAGACAATCATCTCATGGCTACTGAGAGTAAATAGAGTGGAGAGAGATGCCAATTGATTGAGACTCTGATTTCTACACACCAGACTTTGGTTGACGCCCGTCTCCCCCCAACTATCCAATTATACTTGCAAGTTTTCCCCAAGGACATATGAAGGACGTGCATTAGAGTGGAAGGTTAATCGAGTATGAGTGTTATCATATACTAGTCATAGTATGGTAACATAGGATTTAGTTGTAGATATCTGTCTTTATAGTCATTTATTGTGTTTTGATTATCGTACTATTTTGAGGCTAATTATTGTTTTTACGATAGATTCTCATGTTACCGTATTATCTCCAATGTATTCATATTCTTTATACCCGGATTTACTATATTTGAGTCGGAAATCTTTCGAAAATAGTTTCTCTACCTCCACGAGGTAGTGGGTCTGCATATATCTTTCCCCTCTTAGATCCCATTAGTGAAATTTTATTGGATTTGTTGTTGTTGTTATTGTTATTCCTTTTAGTTTTTTTTTCTCGAGTTTAGTCCTTATAAATCAAAGCCCACCCATTCACGCTTCTTATACACTAGAGGTGGGCATTCAGTACTTCGGTTCGGGTTCAATTTTTTTATTTTGATTTTTTGGGTTTTTAGTTATGAAATTAAGTGTACCGAAAATCGAACCGAATTAGTTCGGTTTGGTTTAGTTTATGTAAATTTTGATTTGATTTGATTTGATAATTTCGGTCTTTCGATTTTGGGTCTGTTTAATGGGCTAAATTATATTTGTAAATTGAATTGGTTTATCCTTCTTACGTTAAAGAAAAATCAATATAAACTTTTAAAGTCTTCTAGGTGACAAATGAGAATAATCACCTCCAATGCAAAAATCAAATGGACAACTATATATTAACTTTCGGTTGCAAAAATTAATGCAAAAAGTAACTTACAATTTCGATTGCTGAATGTATTTGAATTTTGGGGCTTTGGACTATAGGCAGTAGTGGGTTGTAGCTAAAGCCTAAATAGCTAATGGGCTTAGATATATAAATATTAAATAATAAATATATATTATATATTAATATGTATATAATAATTTAAAAAAGTATATTAAAATTTTTGATTTATTTTAGTTTAATTCGAAAATCGAATTACGTCAACTAAAAAATCGAAAGTCGAACCGAAATATCGAATTTATAAGAAAATAAACCAAAACTGAACCGAAAACCAAAAAATCAAACCCGAAATAATTTGGTTCGGTTCGATTTTTCGGTTTTTCAGTATTTATGTCCACCCCTATTATACATATTAAAAAATTTAACAAAACCACAACTTAAGATATCTAAATTACTAAAAATCTCTATACTTAATAAAAAATATAAATATTTTTTATTTACATTCTCTCTTTAAATCTCCAGATACATTACTTTTACCTTAAAAATTAGGATATATTTATTGCCTCCCAAAATATTTGCTTAATATCTTCTCTTCACCAATTTAATACTATTGATGTCTAATCTCCTCCTCCTTCAAAGTATTTTTCAAAAAACTTCCGCCTCCCTATTCTCCATCGGAGTATCCATTGGAGAAACAAGAAACGACGACAGCTTACGATGTCTCTGATCACAATCAATTCTTAACCTAGCAAATAATGATTCAATAGACGGTTGAGGACGAAACCCCTTGAACTCCATTAACCCATTTCATCGAAGAAAAGAGAATCTAGCACTTCTAGATGAAAAGTGTTGTTTTGAAAAGAAAAGTTGTTCGAGTCACAACAAGAGACATCTTACCAAAGATTTAGCAATTTTTGTATCTAAGAATTTTAATTCGAGATACATTTTTTATTTTCTGGAGATACATAATTTAGCTTAGTCCTATATGCATGTTTCAGGTGCATATTCTTGTATTTGTACGCTCAATACATTTTTTTGATATGCAACTCTTTCATATACATGTTTATAGCTCGAAGGTTTGTGTATGTATTTCTTTTAAAATATGTATCTCTGCACCTGATACATGTTTTGTACTCCCTCCGTTCCATTTTATCTGTAATCATTTTCTTTTTTGACCGTCCCAAAAAGAATGTTACCTTTCCTTATTTGGTAACTATTTAAATACATAATTACACTTTTATCCTTATTGGTCCCACTTAATTAAAAATAATAATAGTGCATTGTTTTGATGAAGGACACTTTGGTAAAAAGCATTAAGTCTTTACCTATTTTTTAAACTCCGTGCAAGGTCAAATAACGACACATAAAATGGGACAGAGGGAGTATTATGTATTTTTGACTGTAGGTGACAAAAGAGTTTTAAAATGAGGTGCAGGTGACACAAGTCTTAATTATTAGGTGGAGGTGACAATTACTTTATTATGAATTAAGAAAGTTAGAGAAGTTTGAAAATAACCCGCAATTTGAAAATAACCCGCAAGTTTTAAATTTACACATTGATCCAAATGTTAGTTAATATAACAAAAAATGGTGGGAAAAAGGCGTGTTTCTCTCTCTTCTCATCCGTTGTTGTTTTCTCTCTCTTCACATTATTGTTGTTCATTGTTGCTGCTGCTGCTTTATTCATCATCTTCTGCTTCATTATCATCATCTTCTACTTCATTATCATCTTTATTTTCTTCTTGTCGACCATTGTTGTTGTTTTTACGGCTACTGTTGCTATTTTACCAATTTCTTAGGTCAAATTTTATTTCGAACATCACCACTTTTCACTTTGACATTACTTCATAGGAGACCTTGGTAAGTCAAATTATGATTTTTAGTCGAATTTGTCATCTGAGTTACAAAGTTAATGCTATTTTTTCAATAATGGATAAAAGTCGATCATGAATCCAACATAAGTGCCCACAATTTAAACAAATCACTCATCTGGTGCATCTGATGAGTAATCTGTTGCAATAGACTAGTTATCTGTTGCATCAGACTGATTATCTATTGCATCAGACTGATTAATCTATTTGAAACAACACAAATCAGCCCTTGCCACAAACTCAACAGATAACCAATATGTTTTGTATTGCTACTGAATTTAAAATTATTTTTTACGTCCAATCGTTGATATTTTTGTTGAGAATATAATAGACAGAATGAAAATTAAATACTCCCACCGTCTCAAATTACCCGTCCCAAATTTTCTAATTTGATTTCTCATTTTACTTGTCTTTTTTTTATTAATCAAGAAGAGATAAAAAAAATTCCATGTTTTACCCTTTGCATTAATCACGTTTTCTTCAAATTAAAATGTAAACATCATTTAATAGGGGTATTATGGTAAATTAGGCATGTTATTAATTATTTTTCTTAATCAATGTGCCATCTCAATTTGGAACGGGTAGGGTAATTTGAGACGGAGGGAGTTAACTGTTGAAACAGACTAGTTATCTGTTGCAACATATGAGTAATCTGTTTGGAACAACATAAATCAGGCCCTACTACAAACCCAACAGATAAATCTTAAATCTTGCTATGCTACTGTATTCAAAATTACTCCTTACGTCCAATCGTCGACATGTTTGTTGAGAAGATAATACACGAAATGAAAATTAAATATGAATTAAAATGGTCAACGTTGATCAAACATAATTTTTTTTATTAAACTAAAACAAATAAAAATACATATATAGACTTAGAAAGAAAGAAGAAACAAAATAATCTAATTATTATTAATAGATTCTTCATTATTATTATTATTATTATTATCGCCAACCGCATCTTCGACAGGCAGTAGCAGCGCCCTTCTTATCCTGTGGATCTTCCGCAACATCCTTACTCTGACAGCAGCCAACTCCTACTGTATATCATGTACCTGCCTATGTAGTTGCCATACGTCGTCTCGTAAAATAGCGATATCCCACACTCGATCGCCCATATCTAGAACACGTATAAATTGACAAAAAATGCAAAAACAAAAGTAAAGAAAACAATCCGAAAGTAATACAATGTATATTTACCCAAAAAGCTAGAAAAAAATTTACCAGAGACATGGAAAGCAATCAAGTTCTTGAAGAGAAAGTAGTTGAAGGTGTAATATGAAAGACAATAGCAAGAAATAAATAGATATGTTTAGTAGAATGAACGAGTAAGGAGGGACCTATTTATAGAGGATTGAATTTGAACGAGTTAGGCAAAAAGGAGTGACTGTTCACCTCTATTTATTAATACTGGTGACATTGTGATTACTGTGGAAAGTTGCGACTTGATAAAATTCTTTTCGGTAGCCGTTTTTTGAGTTGTGGCAACAGATTATATATTTGTTGCATCAGATAACCTATCTGTGACAACAAATATAAAATTTGTTGCAATAAATCTACGATCTGTTGCAATAGATAATATATTTGTTGCAACATATATCTTTTTAATAATCATGATATCTTTATCTTTAATTCAAATTTGGTGAATTTTAATTATATAAATTAAAAAAATAGATTCAAAAATAAAAAAGCGCGACTGTTCACCTCCATTTATTAATACTGGTGACTTTTTGATTACTGTGGAAAGTTGTGACTTGAGAAGTTCTTTTCAGAGACCCCTTTTTTGAGTTGTGGCAACAGATTATATATTTGTTCCATCCGATAACCCATCTGTGACAACAGATATACCATTTGTTGTAATAAACCGTCGATCTGTTGCAACAGAAAATATATATGTTACAACATATATCTTTTTAATAATCATCATATCTTTATCTTTAATCTAAATTTGATGACTTTTTTATTATTATATAAATTAAAAAAAAGATTCAAAAACAAAAAGGTGCGACTGTTTACCTCCATTTATTAATATTGGTGACTTTTTTATTACTGTGGAAAGTTGTGACTTGATAAGTTCTTTTCAGTAACCATTTTTTGAGTTGCTACAGATATAGCATTTGTTGTAACAAATCTATAATCTGTTGCATCAGATAATATATCTATTGCACATATAAGCTATCTTTTTAAATAATCAACATATCTTTAATCCACATTTGGTGACTTTTATTATATAAATTAAAAAAATAAATTTAAAAATAAATATGTCGAAGAGTCACGATCAGTTATTAAAATTAAATAACCGTTCTGTTACAGTTATAAATTGTGTTTATCATTTATTGTTTTATTATTTATTTACGAACCATTTTTTATATTAAATAATCGAAAAGTCATGTCTTTTCACCCTCTCAATAACATTAACCCTTTTTTATTAATAATCGCCTGTTGCAACATATGATCGATCTGTCACATCAGATTAACCTCTATCGACATGTTGAGAATAAGGAATAAGCAAGAATGATAATTAAATTCTAAATAAGAATTAAAAATTTAAAATTGACCACCATACATAGATTTTTGAATCTCTTGGGTAAGATCCGATATACAAAAGGAGGAAAATACATACATACGCTAAAAGAAAAAAAATATAACCTAATTATTATTACTACTATTATTATTATCATTACTATTATTATTATTACTATTAGTATTGTCAACCGGATAATTTTCATCCGACAGCAGGGCCCTCTTTAGCCTTGCTCCGAAGTCGGTCAAATCCCTCTGGAGTTTATCAAACTGCCTTTGAAGTTCCTGCAAGGACTCAATATGAATCTTCTTGTATGAATCTGGATCAACCATATTTGTAAGTGTAGTAGAATGAACGAGTAAGGAGGGACCTATTTATAAATGATTGAATTGGAAGGGGTTAGTCAAACAAAAAGCCAAGACTGTTCATATTCCTTAATTAAATAAAACTAGTGACTTTTCAAATATGTAAATTAAAAAAATGGATCTACATACAACATTTTATCTTTTTATTATATTTGGGAGAGAAAAGAAAATTGCTTTAAAATAAATCTAACAGATGGGTAATCTATTGCAAAATATATTCCATCTGTCAGATAACTTAGAACATATTGACAATCTGTTGCAACAGATGGTTATATCAATTTGCTTTTCCAACAAATATGGCATCTGTTGCAACTTGCTAGTTATCTGTTTATTCAATTTAAGCCATAGATGGGCTAGAAAAAATAAGGTGCATGCAGACGGATCCACTATCATATGTGTGTGAGTTAAGTAGTATTACTGATAAGGTCACCGGGATAACACACACAAAGTATAATATTTTTGTGAATGCAGTTTTTAACCGATTAGGCACTGATCATTCAAACAAGATCCTGCATTGTACAGTTAAGTTTGATGGGTTTGAATTATAAGGCTGAGGGTCTCATGAAGATGGTACAGATACCCTATTACGAATTACTAACGGTTGTTGCTCGTGCTTATGCGTGTTAAGTTTTGAGAAGGGATCAATATTTGGTGTCATTGTAGAGAACCAATAGTGATTGGACTTAACTTTAAGTGTGCATTGGACTCTGAAAACACCTTTGAAGCCTCGCACTGCATCAAACAAGAACGAAAAATTAATAGAAATTCCCGTGGCCCAAAGTTATATCGAAAGGTTGATCGAGAAGATGATTGTACGTTAGAAGGAGCCGAAGGAGAATGTATGCGAGGGAAAGAGGAGTTGATGAAAGAATATATCATCTGAGAGCTAATTAAAGAAGAGATATAGGGTAGAAAGTAACTTCTAGCGAATCTGGCCGATGAAATTATCTTAAAACATGAGAAATCTGAATCAATTACAAATATGAAAGTGTATCCGGTAATGTAAATTCATTTGTTGTCTCTCTGAAAGAAAAATAATACAGATAGACACTTTGCTAGAGAGCTGTGACTAGGTAGCGTGGTCGGGATTATCACCTAGATAGAAAATAGTAAAAGACTAAGAAAGTAGGCTTAAGGGTATCGAGGGTTGAAATGATGTACAATAAGTCTAGAAAACTTACGCTAATAGGAACTGCAGTTAAAGTAAGGAATCTAAGCGAAGGCATCAATTTCTGAATTTTAAATTACATCTCATGCCTTCTTATTTGTGGTTCCGATTAGGTCCACTGTTGTTAACCTGATCAGAACCATAAATATGATTGAAAAGCAAATTGAGTATCATTACTTCCTTAGCAATATGGATTAACTTGATTGTATTTTATAGCCTTAGCATGCTTTCTACATTTCTTAGAGAAGATGAGAGGCTTGCTCTAGTTTGTGAATTTCGATAATTTTTAAGCTTGCCTCCAGCTTGCTTATTCCGTATTCAAGCTGGTCATTGTCGTCTTCGAAGTTTGTATAGAGTTCCTGATCTCTTGTGAGCTCGATCAGGAACGCTACCTTCAAAGCTGTGGCATTGAAGAAAGCCTTTAGAACACTTTCTTCAAAAGCCTTAAGGGATACATAGAGGGTCACTGTATTTGTTTTAGGTCAAAATGTGTTTATGCACATTAAATATGTGGTCCCAACAGTTGAACAACAAATTTTTATCAAGCGTTGCTCAATGCAGCTTGCTCAACTAATTTGATAAATTAATAAGCAAGGAGTTACGTATCTTTTCATCTAGAAGTGAACTAGGAGTGAATCTGGTGAGGTTATTGATGGTAATTATGTGTAGTCATTGCTGAAAACTTTCTTATTTTTAATGTCTTCTGAATACTTTCGTACAAGACTTCCTTAATGTTGAGAAATTACTAATAATGCCTTCTGAAAACTTTCTCTCTGGCGAGAATTTCTACTGACGGTGTAGACTTTTGCATGACAGATATCTTGTCATCAGCAAAATTCTTGCTATAATGAAAGTCTTGAGAAGGCATGACTAGTAATTTCTCAATATCACTTGATATTGAGAGTTTTCTATTAAAGCCTTCTAAAGACTTGCGCCCTAGCAAGCTTTTCTATGATGGTGTAGACTTTTGCATAGCGGATATCTTGTCATCTATATTAGAGAAGAGAGATCAACAGAAAGACTGAGATATTGAGCTCGTTTGATTTGTTTACTAACTCGAACAAAGTTTTTTGATAGGGTAATGAGTCTGGAGTTATGTAACATTTGATAGGCTTGGTAGAGTCGATTTAGATCAAACGTTACGTAATTTCTTGTTTATTAATTTATCAAATTGGTTGAGCAAGATGCATTGAGCAACGCTCGATAAAAGTGTGTTGTTAAACTCTTGGGACCACATCTTCAATGTGCATCAATATATTTTGACCTTAAACAAACACAACGGCCCTCTATGTATCCTTTAAGGCTTCTGAAGAAAGTATTCTGTAGGCCTTCTTCAATGCCACAACTTTGAAGGTGGTATTTTTGATCGAGCTCACAAAAGATCAGGAACTCTTGACCAACTTTGAAGACGGCAACGACAAGCTTGGATACAGAATCAACAAGCTGGAGGCAAGCTTGAAAATTATTAAAATTCACAAACTAGAGCAAGCCTCTGATCTTCTCTAAGAAATGTTGAAAGCATGCTAAGGCTATAAAACACAATCAATTATAACCATAATGCTATGGAAGTGATGATACTCAATTTACCTTTTAATCATGTTTGTGGTTTCGATCAGGTCAACAGCAGTGGACCTAATCGAAACCACAAATAAGATGGCATAGAATGCAATTTAAAATTTAAAAATTGCCGCCTTTGCATAGATTCTTTACTTTAACTGCAGTTGTTGTTGGCGCAAGTTTTCTAGACTTACTGTACTTTATTTCAACCCTCGATGCCTTTAAGCCTGCTTTCTTAGTCTTCTGCTATTTTCTATCTAGGTGATAATTCCGATCACGCTACCTAGTCGCAACTCCCTAGCAAAGTGACCATCTGCACTATTTTTCTCTTAGAGAGACAACAAATGAATTTACATTACTGGATATACTTTCATATTTGCACTTGATACAGATTTCTCATATTTTAAGATAATTTCATCGGCCAGATTCTCTAGAAGTTACTTTATACCCAATGTTTCTTCTTCAATTAGCTCTCAGATGATATAGTCTCTCATCAACCACCCATTTTCCCTCAAAGGCATTCTCCTACCGCATCTACTGGAGTATAATCATCACCCCGAGTAATCCAACCATATAAATTTAGGCTAGGACAATAACTATATTGGTTTTCCGTTCTTGTTAGATGCAGTGCTATGCTTCAAAGGCCTTCTCAGAGTCCAATGCACCCTAAAAGTTATTCCAATCGATATTGAATCTATTTACAACGACACCAAAATTAGATTCCTGTACAATATTTGACAAATAAACATGAGCAACAACCGATATTAAATCTTAACAGGGTATCAGAATCATATTCATGGTTCTTCAGCCTTATCAGTTTGGACCTACCAAACTTAACTATAAAATTGCAGATAGCTTGTTTGAATGATTTATGACTAATTAGTAAAAACAACATTCACAAAATCAGTGTAAAATCAGTGTACTCTATGTGTGTTTCCATGATAACATTATCAGTAATAAATACCTCCCATATATGAAGTGGTTCCATCTGCATGCAGCTTATTCTTCCGAACCCATCTTTACTGCAGCCTCTTGTGATGGTCGAGCAAAAGTTGATCAACTTTTAGTTTCTTATATCTACAAAGAAGAGGAAAAAAATTAATGTCACAGAAAGAACATTATCCATCTATTGTAATAGATGTAGAGTCTAGCATCAGAGGAGGAGTCTGTTGCATCAGATGTGGAGTCTGATGCAACATATGTAGAGTCTGTTGCAACAGATGTGGAGTCTGTTGGAATACATCAAACAAGCCTTGCTGGTGGTTTGATTTTTTCCAAAATTTGCTCCATCTGTTGCAACATCAACAACAACATAAACTATAAAAAACAATAAATAAAAAATATCAACAACAAAGAAAATAACAACATTTGTTCCAACAACATCATCAATAATAAAGAAGCAAAATCTTATGTTCCAACACCATCAACAACACCACACCACAAGTTTCAACAACCCCAACCCCACCAACAATAAAGAAAATAAAATACATACAAAAAAATGATATTGCCAACAAGTCTTTTAAACTTCTTCCAACAAATAACTTTTTTTGCATATTGTAATAAAAATTCTCGATTTGTTTATTCAACAATTAAAAGTTCATTCAAATTTTTAAATAAATATGATATGGGTAAATTGTAATTAAATAAAAAAAACAGATGTAAATAACTTGCAAAGAAGAAGACGAGAATAAAAGAGCAATAGTGAACCATACCTTAATGTCTAAAGGGGATCGTACAACAATTTCAGTTGAGGAATCTAAGATATGGATCGATTTAGATCAAAAGAATCTTTATGAGAAAGAGAAGAGAAAAAAGGTTATGATAACCTTAAAGACAAGAGAAATAAAAAGATGAGAGACGAATAAAATAAATTTAGGGCTGAAGGAGAGATGAGATAATTCTAATTTCTAGATGTACTACTCTTAATATTAAATGACTAAACAAAGTGTATTTATTCAAATTTATATTTTCAAAGCATAATTAATAAGGCTAATTTGGTAAAATAAACCCCTAATTAATATTTTCTTAATGGGTGTGCCAAGTCAATAGGGGTCAACTAATATGAAACGGAAGAATTATTAGGGTTTCAATATTCATTAATTAATATTCATGAATAATTTAAGGGGCATGAGGAAGAACACGGGTGACATTGAAAAGACAAGACGAGCCTACTCAATGAGATTTTTGAGTTATCCAAAAAATATTTTTTACCGCCTTTAGTAGTACTACTTTATCTATTCAGACAGAAGCTTACTTTAAAATTAAAAGAAAAAAATTCAAACAGATATGTCATCTGTTGCAACAGATATAAATATCTGTTTGAAAAATTCCAACAGCTAAGTCATCTGTGACAACAGATGCAAATCTCCATTTGATAACTAAATCAGATATGTCATCTGTTACAACAAATGTCAATATTTGTTTAAAAATTTCAATAGCTCAATTATCTGTCACAACAGATGCAAATGTCTATTTGATAATTAAATCAGATATGTCATCTGTTGCAACAGATATGATTATCTGTTTCAAAATATCAAACAGCTTAGTCGTTTGTTACAACAGATTTCATTGCAATTGATTTAGGTGGAACTAGGGATGAAAGAATGAGCTCACAGGGTCAACAATAATTTTAATTGAGCCGTTGTATTTGCATGGTGTTGGTATTGTGTTCATCCCAACTTGAGTTGTCGATCGATCACTCTGAGTTGAAATGAGTTCTCATTAACTTAATTTTAAGATTAATAGTACTTAAATTAATTTAGGTGGAACTATGGATGAATGAATGAGCTCACAGAGTCAACAATAACTTCAATTGAGTCGTTGTATTTGCATGGTATTGGTATTGCGTTCATCCCGACCCTAAGTCGTCGATTGGTCACTCTTAGTTAAAATAAGTTCTCATTAACTTAATGTTAAGATTAATAGTACCTAAATTGATTTAGGTGGAACTAGGGATGAATGAATGAGCTTACAGGGTCAACAACAACTTCAATTGAGTCATTGTATGTGCATGGTGTTGGTATTGCATTCATCCCGACTCGAGTCGTCGATCGATCACTCTGAGTTAAAATGAGTTCTCATTAAATTAATGTTAAGATTAATAGTACCTAAATTGATTTAGGTGGAACTAGGGATGAATTAATGAGCTCACAGAGTCAACAACAACTTCAATTGAGTTGTTGCATTTGTATAGTGTTGGTATTACATTTATCCCAACCTGAGTCATTGATCGATCACTCTGAGTTGAAATGAGTTCTCACTAACTTAATGTTAAGATTAATAGTACCTAAATTGATTTAGGTAGAACTAGGGATGAATGAATGAGCTCACAGGGTCAACAACAACTTTAATTGAGTCGTTATATTTACATTGTGTTGGTATTGCATTCATCCCAACCCGAGTCATCGATTGATCACTCTGAGTTGAAATGAGTTCTCATTAACTTATGTTAAGGCTAATAGTATCTAAATTAATTTAGGTGGAACTATGTATGAATGAATGAGCTCATAGGGTCAACAATAACTTCAATTGAGTCATTGCATTTGCATGGTGTTAGTATTGCATTCATCCCGACCGGAGTCGTCGATCAATCACTCTGAGTTGAAATAAGTTCTCATTAACTTAATATTAAGATTAATAGTACCTAAATTTATTTAGGTAGAACTAGGGATAAATTAATGAGCTCACAGGGTCAACAATAACTTCAATTGAGTCATTGTATTTGCATGGTATTGGTATTGCGTTCATCTCAACCTGAGTCGTCGATCGATCACTCTGAGTTAAAATGAGTTATCATTAACTTAATGTTCAGATTAATAGTACCTAAATTGATTTAGGTGGAACTAGGGATGAATGAATGAGCCCACAGGGTCAATAACAACTTCAATTGAGTCGTTGCATTTGCACGGTGTTGGTATTGCGTTCATCCCGACCCAAGTCATCGATCGATCACTCTGAGTTGAAGTGAGTTCTCATTAACTTAATATTTTAAAAACTATATCTTTTCAAATTTTAAAAATTAATTAAGATCAATTCAGGCCAAATTAATAATTTCAAAACTTGTCATTCTTTTCCAAAATTACAAATCAACCCATACAAATCATCCATTTGCGGGAAAAACTTTTCCTTGTTTCAAATCTCAAGTTCTCTATCCTCTCTATATCTCTCTCTCAATAATACATACAACAACTACGTAACATATTGCTCAACCCTTCAAAACAGATCGACTTACTTCCCATTTTCAACCACATAGTTGTTATTTTTGACTTTATTCTCGCTTGTATCCATTGTTTTCTCTGTCTTTACAGGTAAAAAGGTTTGAGAAGAGTTCTATATTTGTTCTTTATTCTAAAAATTTGGGATTTTTAGTTAATGATGAAAAAGAAGACTTTTAGTTGTATAATCTTCGAGAATGGGTTAACAATTTTGTGTTTTGATGCTAAAAAGGTAGGAAGCACCCGAGAAACCCCTAGTTTTATCTCAGTATTTTGTTAACTGTCATGGTATTGTTGGATGGTATTTGTGGTGTCAGTATTTATGTTTTTGGTGGTGGTGTCGGTGGTCTTGGCATTGGTATTAGTGGCACTGGTGGTGGTCTTGGTGGCATTGGTGGTGGCATTGGTTGTGGTGGTGGTGGTCCATCTGTTGCAACGAGTGAAAAATCTGTTGGGAGATATTTAATAGATATTCAAACAGATTTCCCCATCTGTTCAAACTGATGGGTTATCCATTGGAGTATTATTTTTTTGTAATGTGGCATAGATAATTTATTAAAATTTGTCTTACCTTTTTTAAAAAATTATGCAGACATCAAATGCAATGCATTTTTTATTTTTCTATTGTTTGTAGTTAAAAGATGTCTCCCAAAAGAAAAAAACTGAAAGTAGAGAAAGTGGATCAACTTCTGATCACTAAACAAAAAAGGCTAGAGTACAGATAGATTCGGAGGAACTTCCAAAACAATCTCAGTTAGGGCAAAATAAAGCTAAGGAAAGTGGTAACTCCTTCTCACCAATGGGGTGTAAAACAATATCAAAATCCCAGCGTGATTTTGTCAAAATTATTAGTATTGACAAGTTTTAAGTTGCGATGCCGATGAATAGCCCTAACGAAGTATTTGGTGATCTTGTACTTAAATGTTAGTTGGGAAAACCTTTTTACAAACTTAGGAGTATTATGAAGAATGAAAATATAGATGGACTTTTTAAGAAGAGTTGTTTTGCATACTTTCTAGAGTTGTCTAAGGACCGCACTCTCAGTTTCCCAATGAGCATGGTATATGGCCTTCTCAAGCACAGGATCAAGTATGCGAGGGATGATAAAGATTCAAAGGAGGGCGGAAAAAAGATATATGAAGTCTGGATCAACTATGATGAAGTCTGGATAAACTACTTTGGCATGCCAGTTTGTTTTGGATTGAAAGAGTTTGCCATAGTGACGGGCTTGAGATGTAATCGTACAGAAGAACCTCTCATCAAGGAAATACCCCACAAAGGGTCCAACAAACACAAGGTAAAAAAAGATGGGTTGTTGGGCATTGTTGGACCAAGCTACAAAGAGGAGGATTTGATGGAGGATCCCGAGAATAAAAACATACCAAAGCACTACAGGGAGAAATTGTTCTTAGTTTGGTTTATCCATTCTATTTTATTGGCAAGAGATGTCAGGAAAGTCATAGAACATGATTTTTTGGTGCTTACTGATGATTTTGGAAAATTCAACGATTATCCCTGGGATATGACAGCTACTACTTTACTGTCAAAAATTTACTGACAAATCTATCCCCAAAGACGATCACATTATATGGCTTTCCGTAGACTTTCATGATAAAATTGATCACTATTTTTACTCATCCATTAATTTATATTGAATATAGTTATTATGATATTTTTATGCTTGCTTCCTATTTACATTTTTTAGGCTTGGGAATGTGAAGCCATTCCTCCCATCCGGAAGCAGTTCAAGGATTACCCGGATAAGGTTTCTTATCCAAGGATCCTTAGGTGGTTGGCTGCAACTAAGAGTAACAAAAAATATATTAAAGAGGCCGATCTCTTTAACCCTCTGGATGATGCAGTACACCTTCTTTCAACTAAAATAATTTGCCTCAAAGAAAGATATTAAAATAGATGTTCCATCTATTGTGACAGATAGGTCATCTGTTGTAACAGATTACCCATCAACTGCAACTGGTGCAACAAATAGGTAATCTGTTGTGACAGATGATCTATATTTCACAACAGATTAACCATCTGTTGCTCTGGTTCTCTGAACCCGACTCAACAGATTACCCATCTGATGCAAATTATGCAATAGATATGTAATCTTATGTAACATATTATCAATAGATCAGCTATTACGGTAGCTAGATCATGTATTGCATAAGTTGGTTGTGTTAACATCCATGTAACCCAACTGACTGCAAATTATTATTATATGATTTAAATGCCTCCTGTCTTTTTTATAGATTCTGCATCCTTGGATCATGCCTACCGTTGATAAGTTGGGGAAGACTTCGTTGCTTACTCTTAGTCTTGTTGATACAAAAAAAGACCTAACAGTGGATTTAATAAAGAAAGAATTGGTTGGAGTAACATCCATAAGAAGAGCAGTTAGGCAAGGTCAGCCTAATGTTGAAGCTCTTCACGACCAACCTCAAACTACAACAGATCCGAGTGCTTCTTCTGGGGGTGTTGCTGGTGGAGTTGTTTATGATGGTGGTAGCCATCCTGCTGCTGCTGCTGCTACTAGTTGTGATTATGAGAATGTTGGTGCTCAATAAAAAATAAATACTTTTGAATACACCTCTTGCACCGGTCCCTCTCACCCCTACACTGGTCTTTCCCACCCTTATAGTGGTCTCTCTCACCTCTCTCCACCCTCATATTCTCATTGCAAATGTAAAGTGTGCAAGGACAAAGAGGATAAACTCCTTGAAAAGCTAGAGGCTATTCCTAAAGCTACCGAGGAGTTGAAATTCAAGAGGGGTGTCATACCATCAAATGAGGTGAGGAAGCCATACACTCCTACAGTGGTGGTTAGAAGGAAGAGAAGAAAAATTAGACAAATTCTCTCTATTCTGAAAACAGCAAAAATCGCAACTCTTCTCGCTCCAAGAGTTGTTAAAGTTCAGGGGCCGCTGAATAAGGTGGACATATTCGCGGTACTTGGCAAAGAGAAGAAGAAGGAACTACAAGAAATCATGAATGGCAGGACGAAGGTTCAAAAAGAATACACTATGCATTCATTTGCCGCCAAAGACTTCACGAATATGACAAATATGCGTGAGTAGTACGAGGACAATGTAAGTTTACTTTTACTAACCTAGCCTTCCAATCTACTCCATGCAGAAGAATCTACACAGTAGATGTGTAATCTGTTGCAACAACTTGGTGTTCTATTGCAACATAATACACATCTGTTGCATAAGTTGAGTTGGCTGGGTAATCTGTGAACTAATTTAGAGAACTCTCTACATTGGATTTTTCCCACTATATTTTTATTCTTTATAATTACTAACCTATTTAAAAATTTTCTTTTTATACCATAGTATGTTGATGAAATTCTCTGCCTCATGAGGGGCAGGTAATTAGCGTACCCGGATGCTTATGATGTTGTCGATAGGATAATGGACCTCAACTTCTACAATAATTTCAAGAATAGGTACGTTGATCTCTGTAAGCTAGCTGATTTCGGTGGCCCGGGATTTGATAAGTTAGCTTTTACGTTCCAATGGGATGAAGAAGCGATTAAATATGTTAGAGGGAAGAGGCCATATCCACACGGCAAGAGCTGGACCAAGGAAAAGAGAATCCTTGGAGTCCTGAATGTAGAATTCAAACATTTTCTCACTGTTGAGATACTACTCTATGAGGGAAAGATTAAGGTTTATGACTGCAACTTAGCTGTCTTCAGCGAGGACACGTTTTTAGCCCATATGCAGCCACTCTTGAAGTTGTTGCCCAAGTTGTTGACGCAGAGTAAGCTGATGGATCATTTGCCGGCTGAAATCTTGATGAAGGAATTATGAGATTTGAAAGTTCGAAATAAGAACATCCATCTCTCAAAAAATAAAACCGGTACAACATGCGGACCATACTCACTTGCATACATTGAGTGTTTATTGACCGGCACAGAAATGATCGGTATGTGCAATGCTATTGTGGGAAAGATACAATGGGTTTGGGCTTATAGGTTACTAACTAAATGGTTGGAGCCCGTGTATAAAGAAGAATATGTACAAAGACGGAGACGAACACGATAATAATTTTTTATTTCAAGCCACTTCACTTTACATGTAGTGGTAATAATTTTTATACTGGTCGAGTTAAATTTTTATAATGCAATAGATAGTATATCTGTTTTATTAGATATAATACTTGTTGTGACAGATTGATTATCTGTTGGATTAGGTTGGTCATCTGTTGCATTAATAGATGTTTCCCAGTCTATTTATCGCAACAGATATCCAATCTGTTGCAATATATAATCTATCTGTTGCAACTGATAGATAATCTGGTGGAAAAAATTAAGAAAGTAGGAAAACCTATTATATAATTTCCAGCAGATGACTTACGTGTTACTCTCATGTTGCAATATATGTCTAAATCTATTTGATAAGATATGTCGTCTGTTGCAGCTGATGTATTATTTATTGCAATATTTGAATCTAGTATTCCATTTCAATTAATATGTTCAAAACTCAGGATTAAATTATATTCATAGATAGCATAAAATAAGTTTAAGCCTTCGAAAATTACATGAAATAACTCAACAAATAAATGAAATTTAAAAAAATCATTATGGGTACAAATGATCTACTCTACAAATAAATCAACAAGTTAAACCAAGGAGGATAGGTTATTACATTGAAGGACTCAAGCTATAAAGATTTACTCAATATGGACAAGTTATTTTTCATCCGGTGATGCAGAATTTGGCTTTGGTCGTCGTGAATCTTTAATGTCCCTTGCGTACGGCTTATGATCTTTCGCTTCTCTATATTTCCATAAAAGAGCAGCATATCTTTTGTGGAGTAATCTGGAATCAAGTCCATTATTTGATACTTGTAATCTATCGCTCAAATACTCGGCGTATGCGGCAACAAAAAGACAGCAATCCCTGCAATTAAAAAAAACCAATAATTCATATCTTTCCGTTCATGCAAGCGTTGTGAAATTTGTGAAATGAAACTAAATCATGACACTTAAACTTACTAACAGGATACCAATGGTTTGTTGAGAAATTCCTTCAATATATTATATATCAAATAGATTACCCATTTTATTCCGGTATGCTTCAATCGTCGACCAATCAGTACGAACCTTTTGGTCCAAAAAGCCACTCATATCAAGGTAAGTAGGCAATATTTTGGCCAAATTTTATATCTCAAATGACGGCCCGAAACGTCTCCTTCACGACATCGAGTCATAAACTCGGATGTGCCTCTCTGTTAGAACGACGACAGCCAACACCCAATGAAATTCATAATCATAATTGATTGAGATGTACACTTCGTCGATCAAATTCCAAGGTAAGCCAGCTGGAATGCTAAACTCTTTGATGATATTGATTAAGCATTCCTCATTTTAGGAAACTCCGACTGTTATTGACAATACCTATCGTAGGCATTATTGATGTAAACTTTATACAAAAAATTTCCTGTCGTACATTTGTATTGTTCTTGTGTTTGTAACTTGTCCTTCTTTCGGAGGTAGAAAAGAATGACATTGATGTACTGTGCATATTATCAAATATTTTAGATTACGTGAAGAACAAATTAATACGCAGATGCAATTAAATAAAGTATTAATTAATAGTAATATGTATGGCATCTAAACCTCATCATTCCAGCAAGTTTGAGGTTGTGACATAAATAGAACTAATTTTTCATTTTGGGATATGCAACAACAAATTCGAACATATCAAAATAAAGACTTGATTTGTTCACTTTGTAGTGTTTGTCATTTTGTTTTCTACATGATGATTTATATGTATTAATGTTACGTTTTTACAATAAGAATCATATAGACCAATATCTTTAAAAATTGATTTATGTACCTGCCGGCATGATGCTATAATAGCCCATCGGCAATTCATTCTGAAAAGTCGTTGATCAACTGTGTTAGTGTTTTTGGAGCCTCGTTTGATATGTTAAACCCTTCAAATAGGCAATTCTTTCGTTCTCCCAAACTGACAGACTCCACATTTTCTTCTTCTTTGGAAGCAGTTGATGGATTATTAACTGTGGTATTATGCTCTTCAGCAGTGACTTCTACTATGACATCCACCTAGAAAGCTAGAAATTATCAATGCTAATTATAGGTACACAACAGATTATCCATCTGTTGCAACAGATGAGCCTTACATTACAATAGATAGATAATCTGTTATGATAAATTCGAATAGGTAAATCAGAAAAGTACGATAATTTTGAATAGATGACCCATCTGTTGTAACATAAGACTCATCTGTTGCAACAGATAATGCATCTGATGCAACAGGTTAGACAACAGTTGCAACAGATGTATATATCTATTTGATAATTTTCAGCAGATGTATCAACTATTGAAACAGATATGTGCAGGTTTATTTATTGGAACATATGATGTACATTCACCTTTTTCGACTTAGTTGCTCTCCTATGGCCCTTGCACACTGAACAATGGTGCAAGACAAAGATAGATGCGTTATAATTTTTCTTTTTTTCGAAGCTTGATGATGCCTTGAAAGTATCTTTCCTTCTCATCTTAGCCTCCTTGATCTCTAGTGGTGTGTATGAATATGAAATCCTCTTTGATGGAATGGCACCCCTCTTAGACACCATTTCTTTTACAAAAGCAGTTAGTGCATTAATAACATTAATCACTCCGTCATGTTTTGCCTTGCAGTCTTGACATTTGCATGCAGAACATTTGCTAGATGTAGAAAAATCTGGAGAAAAATCTGTACAACCAGTATGATCATAATCATAATGGCTTTTTGTTTCAAAAACTATAAGAGAAGCATCATTAGCCCCAACAGCAGCACCACTACCACTACCATCATCAACAACAACAAGCTCACCCTCCAAAATTATTTTTCTTCTGATGGTTGTTGCTCGAAATAATTCCATTTTTATTCCATCAACGACCTTAGGGTCCGATAATATTTGCACAGACCGTAAAGTAAGAAAAATGACATTTTCAACTCTGGTTGGTCGAAACAAGCCACAGATGGACAATCTAAAATAATTAGTACATATATTAGAATAATAATGAAATCATTTAAAATAATCATTAATTAAAATAAAAACTTAATTAGAATTGGACTTACTGCTTCCTTTGACAGATTAAAAAGATCAAAAAATTTTACATTTTTATCAGTTTTGGCCGACAACCATCTCAGGATTCTAGGACAGGAAACTTCTTCGTAGTAGTTCACTTGTTGTCTCAAATAAGGAATGACTTCAAATGCCCAAGCCTACAATATAACGCCAATAAATTAAAAGCATTATTAAATAAAAAATGATGAATCATATCATGATAAAAGAAATATTTACCATGAAGGCCCATGGAAAGTCATATAAGTTGACTTTCTTTGGCGTTAACGGAGTCAACAAATATTGAACAATCATTTTGAAGCTTTCATAACCCCAAGAATAGTTGTTAAATGCCTCAAGATCCTCGGAGAGATTTACTAAACTGGGTCTTATGTTATTGTTAACGTCTCTCGCTCAAAGAATATTATGTACAAACCAAACCAAGCACAATGATTGTTTGTGCTTCTTTGAGAGTCCTTTACCTTTCAACGCTTCTATCAAATTTTTGTTTTTGAAGCTTGGACCAACAATGGACAGCAGGTCCTCACGATCACTTAACTTGTCTTTGCCCTTTTTGGGTATGCAGGATGCTTTTTTGGGTCAGAGTAGGTATAATTTGAAAAGGAGAAAGAGGATAACATTTTAGTCCGATAACTATGAAAAACTCCTTCCAACCAAAACAAACAGGCATGCCACAGTAATTTATCCACACCTCATCTATCTTGTCTTTGTTTTCATACATAAACCTACACTTGAAAAGATCGTATACCATTTTCATATGGAAACAAAAAGTAGCTTTCCTTGAAATAAGCATCTAATTTTTGTTCTTGAAGTATTTTTCTAAAGGCGTCGAAAGATTTTTCCATGGCTGACTTAACCACAAAATCACCTGTTAAATCTGTGGCATCATAGCACTGCATTCTCACAAGATAACAATCAATGCTGAAGGTTTTGACCAACTCTTCGGCGGAAGGGCTATTAGCATTTGGATCATCTCATTTGAGACATTTCTCCTCCCGTGTTCATTATTTTCTGCTACTGATTAAGATAACACTTAGAAAAGAAAGCTCATAGAGTGGTGGATATAGCCAAGCAGCTGCACTTGTTCCTTTACTTGGACTTGATTCAATTTTTTTCTTTTGGGAACCATATTATCTTTAATTAATAGGAACATAAAATAGATTATAATTGATTAATGCATCGTTAAAAAAGGATAATAGTAAATCTAAGTAAATCTAACATGCACAATGGTAAAATAACAATTTCAACAGACCACACATCTGTTACACCAGGTATGTTATCTATTGCAACATATAACTGACCTATTGCAACAGATGAATAAACCATTGAAAATAATAAAAATAGATCACTAATTTGTTGCACCAACTATTTTATCTAATGCAACATATAACTGACCCTTTGCAATAGATGAGTAAACTGTTGAAAACCATAAAAACAGATCACTAATCTGTTGCACCAGGTAGTTTATCTGTTGCAACATATAACCAACCTGTTGCTAGGATGAGTAATCCATTGGAAATAGTAAAAATAGATCACTAATCTGTTGTACCAGATAGTTTATTTGTTGCAACATATAACCAACTTATTGCAAGGATGAGTAATTCATTAGAAATAGTAAAAACAAATCACTAATCTGTTGCACCAGGTAGTTTATCTGTTGCAATATATTAACCAACCTATTGCAATGAATGAATAATCCGTTGGAAATTATAAAAATAGATCACCAATCTGTTGTACCAGGTATGTTATCTGTTTCAACATATAACTGACATGTTGTAATGGATGAGTAATCCATTGGAAACCATAAAAATAGATTACTAATTTATTGCACTAGGTATGTTATCTGTTGCAAAATATAACTGACCTGTTGCAACAGATAAGTAATCCATTGGAAACCATAAAAATAGATCACTAATCTATTGCACCAGGTATATTATCTATTCCAACATATAACTGACCTGTTGCAACGGATGAGTAAATCGTTGGAGACAATAAAAATAGATCACTAAACTGTTGAAATATATCACTCATCTATTACAAAATGAGTTATCTGTTGGATCAATATTGTTTAGATTTTTTTCAAACAGAAGAGTCATCTATCGAAACAGATGAATGATTTGTTAGATTATTCATCTGTTGCATTAGATTTTCATAGTTGCATCAGATTTTAATCTGTTACATCAAATGTTTTCATCTATTGCATCAGATATCTTAATCTATCGTATCAGATGTTTCATCTATTGCATCAGATGTTTTATCTGTTGCAACACTATTTTTACCCAGACAAACAACAAATCAACCCAGCAACATCAACACATCACACACACACACACTAAGAACATTAACTATGAACAAAAATTACCAACAAATCTAAATCAATAGTACGACAACAAGAAGAAGAAATGCCAAAAATTAGAATTTTATTTAATCCACATTTCAATACTAGAAGAGTAGTTGGCTCAAGTTCCTCTATTTCTTCATAATTTTTTACTTATGAAAAAAGATATGGGACGACGAAGAACTCGAAGTCGTTTTCGCTGGAGAAGTCTTCATGTCGATTGACGGTTGAAAGTTAAAAGGGAACTCACCCGACTATTTTTCGCCGGAGGTTGAAGTCGCCGAGGATTGAAGAAAGAATTTTGCAAAACTGTTGGTTGGGAGAGAGTTGAGAGAAGCTCCCTCTCGAGAGGGGAGAAAGAGACTGGTTGATTTGGATTGAAGAGGGGTGTGGATTGATTTGTATTTTTGAAAAGATTAGAAAGTTTTAAAAATATTAATCAAGTCCATAATTAACTTAATCAAGTTTTTTAATGATGTTTGACCTTTTAAGTTGGTCAATGTCACCAATCCTTCATTCAAGACTTAAAAGACACCTTTCCTTCAATTTTCTCATGTATTTTTTATATCTTTGTATTTCAAATCTCATTTTTTATATCAATACATCATTTCTTACCATGATACGTTTTAAACTAATATTTGTATCTTCTTTTTTAGGGTTTGAAATTCATTGCAAAAAGTTGAAAAAGGAAAATAACATCAAGAAAAAAAGAGAAAAGCTAAAGAAGAATGAATCTGGAAGTTAAATATAGAGATAAATATTTCAAAGAAACTACATTATTAACGAAATGTCATATTTGGGGGACATTTAGATGTTAATTAGAAGATCTGCAAAGTAAATTACTCCTTAAATGAGTTAATTATCGTTACTTTTTATAATTACAGTGAATTAGTTGTTTCTTAAGATGTAACATCAATCATGTATCTCTTTTAGTATTATGTATCTGAAAAATTAAAAATCGGCATTTTACAAAATTTTGAAAAAAATTAGGATAAGATGTAATTATGGATGAACTAGTGCAAATAAATATCAGTAAAATATGCTAATAAATAGTCTATGGGATCATAAGACCCCACAAAGTTCTGGGGGTGGCAGTGGGGAGAGGGGGAGGGGTCATACGATCCCCGCAAAGTTCAAGTGTGTTTAAACAAATTTCGTTAAAATTTAAGTATATTTCAGACCATTTTCTCTATAAATAACATATAACCTATTAGTGCTAAAAAGGGAAAAAAAGCCTCAATAAATTAGAGGCGTAGAATACCTTACCTTTTGTTTAGTTCATTAGAGTAGCTCCTTGCAAATATCAAATCGAACTGCTCTAGCATAGTGTCTTAATACTTAGGTCAAGTTCACTTTCTGAATCATTCTTCAATGAGTTCATAAGGCAGACATAAAAAAATAACTTGTCAAATAATTGTAGAAATAAACAGAAAAAATTATAAAAATCTAACATTATTTAGTGTGAAGATAGCAGTGGTAAAATTATGAGAACCACCGACCTAAAAATACAACATACGCATGTCTATTGGACATGTATATAAGCGCCCAAACAAATAAGAAAGCAATCCATCAAAATAAAAAAGTTAAAACACATGTACTAAATTGAGATAAAAGTTACATAAGATTGACGTAAGCAAAAAAAATATTCTAAAACAAGCAGACAAAACATGTAAGTAACAACAATTCAAGATAAAAAAAAAAAAGAAATACAAAATACTAACACCAACATGTAAAAATCTTAAGTTGGGAAAACATTACAATTCAATGCAATCAAAAATTAACTACAATCATGAAAATAAGTATATAAAATAAAAATAAATTATAGAAAATATTCAATCAAACAATCAATAGACCTAACCTGAGACAAATTTATTATAATACATCTATTGCATTCAAATTTTATAAGGCATCTATTGCATTCAAATTAGACTTATCAATGTTGGTGAAATTATAATAATATTATAATTAAAAAATTTCAAGTGAAGAAAAGAAAAAAAATCTTCTTTTTCTGTTGAGGCACGGATATATCGCTCTCTTTAAGGAGATTCAAACCCACTGCAGCAAATAGTCTCACCGGTCCAGTAGTAATCTTCTTGACTTATTCCTTCCAAGATACGACAGCCTTCTCACAAAGAACAACTCTGAACAACAATTGAGTTCAAAGCTCCACAAAAAGAACACCTTCCTTCAACTAATAAACTCTTTTTTTTTCTAACTTCTGTTAATTCAATATTTTCATGTATTTAAAAATATGCAAGACTACCTCTATTTATAGAGAAAGAAGTCTTTCATGCAATGAATAAGAATGAATGAGGGATAGTAAAGATGGAATATAAATGATTTAAAGGTTACAAGAGTTACATGTAACTAATGACACTAATGATCATATTCTACCACCATAAAGAAATAAGAGTAATGGATGAATAAAAAGTAAAAAGTTACATAAATTTCAAGGTAAATGATGATCAAATCAGCCACCACTAACTAAGAATCAATTGCCTTAATGGAAAACAAGAGTAACGTGCAACAATGCACAATAATGAATGGAATTAGTGCTGACATTGGTACAATACAACTTTAGGTGTAGAGTTGTAACATTCAGCCACTTGGATTAGTATAGCCAGCTTAAAAAGTTGTAGCATCCAACAATAGGAATCAAATAAATATTATTAAATACTAATTAGAACGCTAACCTCTCAATCCCCCACTCATTTTAATATTAGATAAGAGAGTCTACTAGCTGAAAGAAGACTATTATGAATAATGAAGGTGTGCTCTGTATTGAACCTCCACTTGGTAAAATAATATTTTTTACTCTAGAGTCGTAGTGATCTCAGACTTGGACTATGACTGCTTAGGGAAATAAAAAGTTACTACTTACATATAATAGTCAAGGTGTTGAAATGAGCTTTAAAGCTAGCACATTACGACCTTGTGTTATCCCAATTTCATGAGTGTCTTTGAGAATAAGCCTATTTTTCATAGAAAGCGGCCTACCTCCACACTCACACAGGTGAAATCTGTTGAGAGTGCTCCTGAAATTTTAGCACCCCCACTCATACAAGCTATAAATTTTCATTAAGGATTTTTAAACTCAATCTCCACAACCATTACAGGAAAATGCACTCACATCATAGGAAGGGATAAAAAATAGTGCATTTTTGACAATAAGTCATCATGTGATTCGTTTTTCCCATTGAACCTGATTATAGAATCTTTAGTTCTCAGGTTGGGAGCGTTATATAGTTGATTTTGTTGCCAAATGTCAGAGTTGCCAGCAAATAAAATACTAGCATCAGAAACCTAGTGGTACTCTTCAACGGATGCCCATTCCTGAACAGAAATGGGAGAGGATAGCTATGGATTTTGTTGGTGGTCTTCCCAAGTCCTTGGGGAAGTATTATTCTATATGGGTTATTATGGATAGATTGACTTAAGTCTGTATATTTTATTCTAGTTCAGGTGACTTATAATGCAGAGAAGTTGGCCAAGATTTATCTTAAGGAGATTGTTCGATTGCATGGGGTCCCAATTTCTATTATCTCGGATATGTATACTCAATTTACCTCTACCTTTTGGAAGAAGTTACATGAGGAGTTAGGCACAAGGTTTGACCTTAGTACATCTTTTCACCCTCAGATCGATGGGCAGTCTGAGCGGATGATTCAGGTATCGGAGGATATGCCTCGTGCGTGTGTGATGGATTTTGAAGGTAATTGGGATCAGTTTCTTTCTTTGCCTTAGTTTGCATATAATAATAGTTATCATTCGAGTGTCGACATAGCGCCGTTTGATGCATTGTATGGGAGAAGGTGTAGATCTCTTATTGGGTGATTTGATGTTTTGAGGTAAGACCGTGGGGTACTAATTTGTTGAGAGACTCATTGGAGAAGGTTAGATTCATCCAGGATAAGCTTATAGTATCTCTAAGTAGGCAAAAAGAGTATGTGGATCGAAAGGTTAGAGATATGCACTTTATGGAAGGTGAGCAGGTGTTTCTTAAAGATTCACCCATGAAGGGTGCCATGTATTTTGGGAAGCGAGGTAAGCTCAGTCCAAGATATATTAGGTTGTTTGATATTCTTAAGTATGTGGGGCAAGTGGCCTATAGGTTGGCATTGCCTCCAAGCTTGTCATGAGTTCACCCTGTGTTTTATGTATCTATGCTGAAGAAGTTTCATGGTGATGGTAACTACATAATTCATTGGGATTCGATCTTGTTAGATGAAAACCTCTCTTATGAAGAGGAACTTGTTGTTATTCTTGATAGAGATATCCGTAAGTTGGGGACTAAGGAGATTGCATTTGTGAACGTCTAGTGGAAGAATTGTCCTATTAAGGAGGTCACTTAGGAGACCGAAGTAGACATACGTAGCAAGTATCCACATTTTATTGCGGATTCAGGTAATTCCTTGTTTTCCCTTCTTGTCTTAAGTTTGCCCGTTCGGGGACGAACGGTTATTTAAATGGTATTTGATGTAACGACCCTCCTGATCGTTTGTGAAATTTTCTCATCTTCTCTATTTTAGCACTCCCATAGTTTGTATGCGTGATTTATGACTTACAGAGATAGATAGTACCAATTTTTATGGGGTCCCGGGTAAGTTAAGTCATTAGTTGGGTATCTTAGATATTATTTTAGTTGGCAATTAATGCGCTAAATTGATATTTTCTTAATTCTTGGGACTTGTGTATAAGAATTGATTTAAGTGGGAAGGATTTAACATGTTATAAACAGAAATATATTAGCTAAAACCCTCTACTAGGAGTGATTGAACACAGAATTTACACTTGTTGACACCTAATTTTTGCCCTCCGCAACTAAATTTAATCTTGGAATTTCTTCAATTTTTAATAAAAAGCAAAATATTTATTTCATCCAGATAAATGTGCTCTAAAATATTTATTTGGGTTAATTTCGTATTCACATATACGAGATCGCATAAATTTTGTTACTTAAATGAATATTTTTACCAAAATTGGACATTTATTTAGATTGAGCTTGAGAATTATTTCAAAAGGGTAAAATCTTGATTCAAATATAATTTGTTCTTGAAAATAATTTATTTGAAAAAATATGTATTTGATTTTTATTAAATGAAAAAATCCAGGATTAAACAAGGTATTAATTCGTATCGAATTTTGATTCAATTTAGTCAAATTATTAAATTTGATCCTAATTGAAATTAATTGATCATATTTGCAATGCAATGGACCAATCTAATTTTTAATTGGATCAAAATAATTAATTTTGGCCAAATCCTAAATTTTTAATTGGGAGTTATATTTTAAATAACTCCCAAATTCTTGACAATATTATAATCCATCCAATTTCAACCCAATTTTCTCTTGAGCTTAATTAACCCAATATCTCACCCCACCAGGCCCAACACAGCCTGACCCGGCCCATCATTGTTTCCTATCTCCTTCAAACAATAGCCGAAACCAGCAAATTTGACTCCATTAATAACTCCCATACCCCAACCCAATTTCAACCCGTGTGTAGAAGATCGATGAGGTATCCTACCCAACGTTCAAATCCCGTGAATCTCGGGTACCATGGTACGAATTCGTACGTTGGTGGATATTTCTCTTTGGTTCTTGGGGAGAATTGCTTTCTATTGGCTAATCTATTTTTGGATTTCATCATAAACAACGAAATTGGTACAATTTTGGGGATGAAAACCGAAGAGGAGGAGATTCAAATTTCGAAATTCGAAAATTTCCTATTTTAGGAATCCCTAATTTACCCCCTGTAGGCCTTCTATAAATAGCTCAACATGGAGCAATCTGAGGGGGTTCGAATTTTGGGGAGAAATTTTTCTCTAGAGTCAAAAAAGAGAAGTTGGAAATTTTGGGTCTGAAGAGAGGGGAAAGATTCTCAAAAAGGCAGAAAAACAAGAAAGGAAATTTTAGTTTGAAAAAACTAAAAGAGAAGGAAAAAAGGAAAAGAAAGAAAATTTTTCGATAAAAATTAAGTCTTTAGTAGAAATCTTGTTCTTGTTTTGAAAGTTCGTCGGCTAAATTAAAGTCTCGAGTTGACGGTAAAGTAGTTTTCCGGTGGTCATGAACAACGTACCACATTGTCATCTCATTTTGCTGCACTTAAAGAGGTAAATACACTCTATTTTCCCTTAATTTGACCATTGTTCTTCTTCGTCTCTTTTTCTTTGTAACTGATGTAGTCATAGTAGAAATCTTATTCTGCTGGGAGTAGCTGATGTAGTTGTATTCATGATTTTGTATGCTAGGTTTAGCTGCTGTAGAGGTCGTGTAAGACCATAGGATGCGTTGGATGAAGGAAATGTTTGCCATGTGATTAGGTTTGATGTTAAACTCCTAGTTTAGTCGCTAAAATTTTTGGTTTTCAGTCTTATTTGCACGTCTCAATTTCATAATTTGTTATCTGATCTCGACATCACTAATTAGCTTCCAATTTGCTGCTTCATATTGTATATTGTTTATGAGTTTGACTTACTGATTTCCATCGAGATTCCTATTTCAATTTCTCGCTTTAATGGTTGCTGAATGTTGTTTTGTTTGAATTATTGTCTTTCTGTTTAGCTAGTAATATCACTAGCAGGACTACTTTGCGAGTTCCTTTGGCTTCTCAAATGCTAAAGAGAATAACCAAAATATTTCCAATAATGAAATGTACTACAAAATCCTAGGATCCCTCGACCGCCATTTTATTTGAATGAGGAGGAGGACCATACTGATATGTTGACTCGTTCATCATTACTGTTTGACAGTCTTAGATCATTGTTTTCTGTTTAAACTGGTAACACCACCAGCAGGACTGCCTTGAGAGTTCCTCTGGCTTTTCCAATGCCAAAGGGAATAATGGGATATGTCCAAAAGAATACCAGAAATCTTATAATGCTCCAATGACCATTTTGACTGTTAAAAACTCATTTTTTGAGTTTGTCGGAAAGAGGAGAAGGATAAAATCATACGCCCTGCCAGCTCCTTTCTTTGAAAAAGGAAACATCCTGGTTGGATTCCCTTTGCTGCGGAATTGCAAAGTTTGAGTCTTTCATTTCCCTTTTGATTTCGTTTCAAGACGGTGTTCGGTTTGATTGATCTCTGAGGAAAATGCAATGGATTTATTGTAAAAGAGAATGGATGGGGTCTCCTTGATGTTGAAAATCATTACATGGTACGCATTTCTTTGAGCTAGGTTTGTGGTTCTCTCTCTAGTTATAATTTTTAAGGTCTAAATATAATGACCCAATTTGCTGAATCGGAATGCTACACGGTGCTCATGACCCCGAAGGACAACAAGCTAACCCATGACTGATATCTGTACCTGTATACTGCATAAGATAACATAATAATACGAAAACATGCACTGAAAGGCCATAAGGTTCGATCATGAACATAACTGAATAACATAACATCTGTGTGGAGTAATAGAATACCCAAAACAAAACTGAAGTCTAAAACATGACAGTCTGTATCTAGTCTGCATCTAGTCTGCATCTAGTCTGAAAGCCTCTACTGTCTGAAGAATCTGAATAAGAAGTTGATGGGACATGTCCCCAACTAACTCCAACTAATAAGCTAATCAATGAGGTACTAGAAAATCATTATGTCCTCAAAGGATGAGGACTCACTTCTACCCTAACTGCAGAATTAAGAATCTGCTGCTGATCTAGAACTCATGTCTCTGAACCTATGGTGTAACATAAAAAGAAAGCACCATAGCGCAAATTCGTCAGTACAATGGAATGTACTGAGTATACATGTGAGGTAGGCTATATGCAAGGGTTTGCATGCATGATCAATACTAACTGACTGTCTAACATGAACATGAGAATGCATACATAAATACGTAACTGTAACAGACAATGTGATAACATGATACTGATACCATAGTAGCATGACTACTGAGTTTGAACACTGATAACATGACATAAATGATAACATGAATGACTGTATATAAATATAACTGTTAACATGGGTGACTGTGTCTGACAGTCCTGAATCTGATGGAACTATCTGAGTTCTGCACTATGTCTGAGTTGACTGTGTCTGACATTCTTGAAATCTAAAGAACTATCTGAGTTCTATTACTGAGATTGATCGACCCTATCTGACAGTCCTAATTCTGTAACATGAAACTGTGGGAAGTAGTATCTAACTGACATGCCCTAAAAGTGCTATAATAGCAAAACTGGGGTCCAATCTATGCCCTGATTGGAAGGGTGTTAATACCGCGCCAATGGTAAGGACAATGTGTGAATAACCCTCATATAATAGGTAACTCTAGCGATAACGGTGGGAACCCTCACATAACAGGTTAAGCCACCTCATTTACCCTCATATAGCAGGCTACGATGTCTCAACCTATGCTGGCTACATAGTTCTGGAACGCAAGGATTGATTCTAAGAATCACACCCTCATATAATAGGTGATTCTTCATCCTTGGATTTACTCGGTGCTAATTCCTGCTCCCATCTGCATAGACACTAAACATGATTTACTAAACTGAACTGAGCATGGACTGAGGTACTGAATTTTCGTGGCTGACGAAATACTACTAATATCTGACAACTGACTGAGTCATGAGATCATAGAGATTTTTCCTAAGTCATGAGACTACCTGAAGTCTAAGATTCCATAGCTTGACGGAGAGTATTGTGAAAACATGACATGGCTCTAGGCACACAACTAATGTTTTGGGTACAAGTACCCCCAGGACTCGATAGAAGGAAACTGACATAGCATGATTTACTTGAAGACTTGACTCACACCATAATTCATACTACATTCATAGGAGTGTTTCATCAAACATGTAATAGGCATGAACTTGTACATACATGGAGATTTCATGATATCATGCTAGTTAGACAATATTTTTTCATCTAGGCATTTAATCAAACATATGACAGGCATGGTACATGTAAACATCGTTATTCAATTTTAATTTCATCATTCAAGGGTTTAAATCTTAGGGTTGCATGAATCTATCGCTATAGTAATTAAACCCACATAGAAACTATCAACAATCATACAGTAAAATCCAATTTCACATTTATCAAACATGAACATGAGCAGCCAAAACATGAAAACATATAGAAAATCCATAACTTGAGTTTAGAAAAGGGATTCTTGAACTTCTGGATAAAAGGAGTCCATCAATGAACACTATGCATACCTTAGTTCGTGATTTCATGAAGATTGATGGTGAAACCTTCTTGAAATTGGACCTTCTATGAAAACCCTAGCTTGAGTTCTTAAGAGTATTTGACAAAAACATCAATATTTTGGATGAATAAGGGCTAAATCCCGTGTTTGGAAGCTTATATAGGGGACAAATTGACCTTTTTAACCCTGGACACGTAATTTAATTTTCAGTAAAATTTTCCGAATTGGGCCCTTGGCGCGAGGCACAACCATCGCGCCAAGTCACTGGAAATTGACAAATGAGAAATCTCACGGTGGCGCGATGCGGAGCTATCACATTGCCACCTTGTCTACGACCTGGAAGTTTGGCGCGACGTGCTAGTATCGCAGAGTAACACTGGAAATTGATAATTGCCATTTGAGCTATATTCGCAACGCGCTGAAGGCTCAGGTCAAACACTGCCTCACTAAAAAGGCCGCCCTAACTCTTCGTCCGGGTGTTAAATTTAGGCAAATTATATATCAATCGAAAGCTTATTCAATTTCCCACACTATAGAAAGTGAAAATTATGGAAATACCACATGTATAAGAATGAATTCTTATTTCAAAGCAAGTTCTAACATCTTTGAGATGATTTTCAAGCTAAGAAAAAATACAGGTATTACAATATCTCCCCTAGAGAACATTCGTCCTCGAATGAGACTGACTGAGAGGGGAAACAATAAACTGAACATGAATAACTGGAACATGATCTCATAACGGACGTGACTGACAAGCTGAACATAACGTACTAAATATGCATATCTGATGCATGCGTAACTGATTCATAAATGCATAACTGAAAGTTCTAAAGAGCTAAGTTTTCTCATAATAAGAATACATATCTGATGCATAACTATTAACTGATCTGATACAAGAATGCATGACTGAATATGCGGTGGTACTTGATACCAAGATTATCATAAGAACATGAACATGAAACTGAAAACTAAGTTAGTGATGTACACTAATCATGAAACTGAGTAAGTTGAAGGAGAACTGTTATCTTGAGCTTGATCTGAGTCGGCGGGGAAAAGGTGAGGGTACTTGGTACGCATATCTGCTTCTGCTTCCTAAGTAGCTCCCTCGACGGACTGATTTTGCCAAAGAACTTTAACTAGAGAGACTTCTTTGTTCCTCAATCTACGAGTATGATAGTCTAGGATTTCGACTAAAATCTCTTCATAAGAGAGGTTGTTCTGAACATCGATGATCTGAATAGGGACTACGACTGATGGGTCACCTATGCACTTCTTGAGCAAAAAGACATGAAAGACTGGATGAACTGAGGCTAGATCTGAAGCAACTCGAGCTTATAAGCTACCTTATCAAAATGACTGAGAATCTTAAAGGGACCGACATATCGGGTTTTGAGTTTTCCCTTCTTGCCGAATCTCTTCACTCCCTTCATATGAGAGATCTTGAGGTAGACATGATCACCAATCTCAAACTAGAGATATTTTTAATGAACATCTATATAAGACTTTTGTCGGCTCTGAGCAGCTCGGAGTCTTTGTCTGATCAACTGGACTTTCCCTATGGCATCGACTACCAAGTCAGGCCCTGTGATTGAGGCCTCACTAACTTTGAACCAACCAATAAGAGATCTACATCTCCTACCATAGAGAGTTTTGAATCGAGCTATCTAAATACTGGAATGATAGTTGTTGTTGTATGCAAACTCAATCAAAGGCAAGTGGTCATCCCAACTTTCCTTGAAATAAATTGCACACGTTCTTAGCATATCTTCTAATATCTGAATGGTCTTTCTGCTTGACCATCTATCTGAGGATGAAAGGTTGCACTGAGATAAATTTGGGTAACAAGACCCTTTTGGAATGCTTTCCAGAAATGAGAGGTGAATTGGGTACCTCTATCTAAGATAATAGATAATGGAACACCGTGAAATATAACCAAATCCTTGATGTAGATTTTGGCGTAATCCTCGGATGAATAAGAGGTATGAACTGGAAGAAAATGAGCTGATTTGGTCATCCTGTCTACAATGACCCAAACTGAATCATGCTGATGACGGGTTTGAGGCAAACCCATCACGAAGTCCATGTTCACAACTTCCCACTTCCAGCTAGGAATATTGAACTCCTGCATGGACCCACTAGGCTTCTGATGCTGTATCTTAACCTCCTGACATGTAAAGCACTTAGCCACAAATTTTGCAACATCTCTTTTCATCCTGCTCCACTAATAGGTCTCCCGCAAGTCGTGGTCCATATTTGTGGCCTCTGGATGAATAGAGTAGCGTGCACCATGTGCTTCTGCAAGAATTTGCCGTCTTATGTCATCTACGTCTGGAACACAAAGATGGCTCTGACAACGAAGAACACTAGCTCCCCCTTCGAAGAAAACCTCTATTTTCTGATCCTGAACTGACTCTTTTAACTTGACAAGGCTGGGACCCTTATCTTGATTTTCTTTCACCTCGGAAATTAAAGATGATTCTGAACTACTCTGAACACATACACCGCCCTCTGAAGAGTCGACTAAGTGAACGCCTAGTCTAGCAAGTTGGTGTACTTCTTAAGCTAACTTCTTCTTACAATCCTCAACATGAGAAATACTACCCATAGAGAGTCTACTGAGAGCGTCGGCCACTATATTGGCCTTTCCCAGGTGATCGAGGACACTCATGTCATAATTTTTCAAGAGCTCTAACCACCTTCTCTGACAAAAATTGATATTTTTTTGAGAAAAAATGTACTGAAGGCTCTTATGATCTGTGAAGATGTCTACATGAACTCCGTAAAGATAATGCCTCCAAATCTTTAAGGCAAATACTACGGCTGCTAACTCAAGATCATGAGTAGGATAATTATTCTCATGGGGCTTTAACTGTCTAGAGGCGTAGGCTATGACCTTACCATGCTGCATGAGGACACAACCCAAACCTACTCTGGATGCATCATAATACACTCCTAACCCATCTGAACCATCTGTAAGAGCTAAGATTGGAGCTGAGGTGAGTCGAGTCTTCAATTTCTGAAAACTCTTCTAGCAAGGATCTGACCACTGAAACTTGACTTTCTTCTAAGTCAATTTGGACATAGGGGATGCAATGGATGAAAATCCTTCAACAAACCGTCTGTAATAGCTAGCCAAACCCAAGAAACTTCTGATATCTAATGGAGAAATAGGGTGAGGCCAGTTTCTTACCGCTTTGGTCTTTTGAGGATCTACCCTAATTCCATCACCAGAAATGATATGACCAAGGAATGCTACTGACCTTATCAAAAATTCGCACTTACTAAATTTGGTGAATAAGTGATGATCTCTGAGAGTCTGAAGTTCTATTCTGAGATGGTCTGCATGATCTCACTCAATTCGGGAATATACCAGAATATCATCTATGAAGACTATGACAAACATATCCAAGTACTGCTTGAACACGCGATTCATCAAGTCCATGAAAGCTGTTGGGGCATTGGTAAGACCAAAGGACATAACTAAAAATTTGAAGTAACCATATGGAGTACAAAAATCTATTTTCGGGATGTCATATTCTCTAACTCTGAGCTGATGATAGCCGGATCTGAGGTCTATCTTAGAGAAATAATTGGCACCCTGAAGTTGGTCAAACAAGTCATCGATACTGGGAAGAGGATACTTGTTCTTGACTTTAACCTTATTGAGTTGACGGTAATCAATGCACATTTTGAGAGAACCATCATTCTTGCGCACGAATAAGACTGGTGCGCCCCACGGGGAAATGCTGGGTCTGATGAATCCCTTATCTAAGAGATCCTTCAACTGTTCTTTTAGTTCTTTGAGTTCTGCTGCTGCCATTCTATATAGCAGAATAGAGATAGGCTAAGTGTCTGAAAGAAGATCAATACCGAAGTCTATTTCCCTTTCGGGAAGAATTCCTAGAAGATCTTCGGGAAAGACATCTGAATATTCATTTACTATTGGGACTGATTTGAGACTAGGAGCCTCGGAACTGGAAACTCTAACATGAACTAGATGATAAACACATCCCTTAGATATCATTTTTCCTTGCTTGAAGGTAGGAAATAAGCTAACCACTGAAAGTAGATACACTAACCTTCCACTCTAGGATGGGTTCATTTAGGAACTGAAACTGAACTATTCTATTTCTGCAGTCGACTGTGGCATAGTAGGAATAAAGACAATCCATGTCGAGAATGACATTAAAATTAGTCATCTCTAATTTGACTAAGTCTACTGAAGTGACTTTCTGAAATATCATAATCGGGCAGTTCCTGTATACCCGCCGAGCTATGATGGTTTTACCCACTAGGGTAGATACTGAAAAGGGTTCTACTAGAATTTTGGGACTGACTCTGAAATTAACTGCTATATAAGGAGTAATGAAAGACAAGGAAGCTCCTAGATCTAGCAAAGCGTAAATATGCTTATGAAAGATCTATAACGTACCAGTAACTACATCAGGAGAATTTTCCTAATCCTGTCGGGTTTGAAGAGCATAGAGACAATTTGGGTATTGCCCGCTAGTAGTACTGAAAGTGGCACCCTGCTGATTTGGGTGACCGGTTTGAGCTGAAGAGTAATTCTGTTGACCCTAAAGACCTGGCTGCGGATAGTCTCTAACTCTATGGCCTGGCTTGCCATAATCAAAACAAATACCACTATCTGCTCTACACATACCCAGATGGTGCTTACCACAAGTCTGGCAAAGGGGATAGATGCAGGCACTACTAACACTGCCCTGGGTCTTAGAGCCTGACGCTCTATCTTTATTACCCTCTCTGAACTTAGGAACTAGAGCACTTGCTGTAGAGGGAGATGGAACTAATGACTTTGGACAAAACTGGGAACGGTTCTCCTTCTGACTTAGGCTGAGCAAATTTGAAACTACCTGTCTTCGCTCTCTTATTCTGTTTCCTTCTCTGCTTAATCTTCTACTCCTCTATCTGCTGAGCATGAGTCATAAGCCTTGCTAAGGTCATGTCACTATTTAGCATGGAAGATCTGCACTCATTAACCACGTTGTTGTTCACCCCTGAAGCAAACGTACTTGTTTTGGCTCTACCATCTGTAACCACATGAGGGGCATATCTAGCTAATTGAGTAAACATTAGAGAATACTCTTTCACCGTTATATTGCCTTGCCTGAGGTTGATGAACTCTAGCACCTTAGCTTCTCTAAGCTCTTGGGGAAAGAATCTATCTAAGAATGCAGTGACAAACTCCTCCCACTCTATAGGACCTCCATCATCTACCCTTTTAGACTTCCACTGTTTGTACCAAGTATGAGCCACATCTTATAATTGATATGCAGCTAGCTCAGCACTCTCAATCATAGTCACCCCCACTATGTCTGTCACTTTTTGAACTTGATCAATGAATTCCTGAGGGTCTTCATCTACCTTAGACCCAAGGAAGGTTGGAGAATTCATTCGGGTGAAGTCCCGAATCCTCGCTGCAGCTGAGTTGGCTGTTCATTATGAGTAGCGATTGGTAGATCAAGAGTGGTAAATGTGGTCCTGAACTCTGCATGAGAAACATGATCGCCCAAAGGTTCTTCGGGCTGAAGGGCTGACTAATTTCTTCTCTTAGGTGGTATGTTCTGAAATAAAGAGAAGAAGTGGATTAGACTGAGAGACTAACTTGTGATTATGCTTACTAGCACGACATGAATACTGAAAGAAGGTAAATTGTTCTTAAACATCTCATAGCCTCTTGCACATAACTGTGGCGCGCAGCACACCCATGCACAAGACTCTACTAAATGCAGCTTTCAGACTTCCTAGGACTCTATTGAACCTTAGGCTTTGATACCAAGTTTGTAACAACCCAATTTACTGAATCAAAATGCTACACGGTGCTCATGATCCCAAAGGACCACAAGCTAATCCATGATTGATATTTGTACTTGTATACTGCATAAGATAATATAATAATATGGAAACATGCACTGAAAGGCCATAAGGTTCGATCATAAACATAACTAAATAACGTAACATCTGTGTGGAGTAATAGAATACCTAAACAAAACTAAAGTCTAAAACATAGTAGTCTATATTTAGTCTGTATCTAGTCTGAAAGCCTCTACTGTCTAAAGAATCTGAATAAGAAGTTGATGGAACATGTCCCCAACTAACTCCAACTAATAAGCTAATCAATGAGATACTAAAAAATCATTATATCCTTGAAGGATGAGGACCTACTTCTACTCTGACTGCTGAATCTGGAATCTACTGCTGATCTGAAACTCGTGTCTCTGAACCTATGGTGTAACATAAAAAGAAAGCACCATAGTGCAAATGCGTCAGTACAATAGAATGTAATGAGTATACATGTGAGGTAGGCTATATGCAAGGGTTTGAATGCATGATCAATACTAACTGACTGTCTAACATGAACATGAGAATGCATATATAAATATGCAACTGTAACTGACAACGTGATAACATGATACTGATACCGTGGTAGTATGACTACTGAGTCTGGACACTGATAATATGACATAACTGATAACATGAATGATTGTATCTGAATATAACTGATAACATGGGTGACTGTGTCTGACAATCCTAAATTTGATGAAACTATCAGAGTTTCGTACTATGTCTGAGTTGACTGTGTCTGACAGTCTTAAAATTTGAAAAACTTTCTGAGTTTTATTACTGAGACTGATCGACTGTATTTGACAGTCCTGATTCTGTAACATGAAACTGTGGGAAGTAGTATCTAACCGAGATGCCCCAAAAGTACTATAATAGCTGAACTGGGGTCCAATCTATGCGCTGATTGAAAGGGTGTCAATAGCACACCAATGGTAAGGACAACATGTGAATAACCCTCATATAATAAGTAACTCTAGCGAGAATGGTGGGAATCCTCACATAACAGGTTAAGCCATCTCATCTATCCTCATATAGCAGGCTACGATGTCTCAACCTATGCTGCCTACATAGTTCTGGAATGCAAGGATTGCTTTTAGGAATTACACCCTCATATAACAGGTGAGTCTCCATTCTTGGGTTCACTCGGTGCTAATTCCTAGTCTCATCTAAATAGACGCTAAACATGATTTACTGAACTGAACTGAGCATAAACTGAGTTACTGAATTTCTGTGGCTGACGGAATACTACTGATATCTGGCAACTGACTGAGTCATGAGATCATGGAGATTTTTCCTAAGTCATGAGACTACCTGAAGACTAAGATTTCATAGCTTGACGGAGAGTATTGTGAAAACATGACATGGCTCTAGGCACACAACTAATGTTTTGGGTACAAGTACCCCCAGGACTCGATAGAAGAAAACTGACATAGCATGATTTACTTGAAGACTTGACTAATATCATAATACATACTACATTCATAGGCGCATTGAATCAAACATGTAATAGGCATGAACTTGCACATACATGGGGATTTTATGATATCATGCTAGTTAGAAAATATTCCTTCATCTAGGCATTTAATCAAACATATGACAGGCATAGTACATATAAACATCATTATTCATTTTTAATTTCATCATTCAAGGGTTTAAATTTTAGGGTTGCATGAATCTATGGCTATAGTAATTAAACCCACATAGAAACTATCAACAATCATGGAGTAGAATCCAATTTCACATTTATCAAACATGAACATGAGCAGCCAAAACATGAAAACATATAGAAAATCCATAACTTGTGTTTAGAAAAGGGATTCTTGTACTTCAAGGACGAAAGGAGTCCATGAATGAACACTATGCATACCTTAGTTCGTGATTTCATGAAGATTGATAGTGAAACCTTCTTAAAATTGGACCTTCTAGGAAAACCCTAGCTTGAGTTCTTGAGAGTATTTGAGAAAAACATCAATATTTTGGATGAATAAGGGTTAAATCCCCTGTTTGGAAGCTGATATGGGGGGGGGGGCAAATTGAACCTTTTAACACTGGACACATAATTTAATTTTCAGTAAAATTTTTCGAATTGGGCCCTTGGCATGACGTGCCACCATCACGTCAAGTCACTGGAAATTGACAAATGAGAAATTTCACGGTGGCGCAATGAGGAGCTATCGCGTTGCCACCTTATCTATGACCTGAAAGTTTGGCGCGGCATGCCAGTATCATGGAGAAATACTAGAAATTGACAATTTCTATTTAAGCTATATCCGCAACACGCTGAAGGCTCAGGTCAAACACTGTCTCACGAAAAAGGCCCAAACTCTTCATTCGGGTGTCGAATTTGGGCGAATTCTATATCGATGGAAATTTTATTCAATTTTACACATGATAGGAAGTGAAAATTATAGAAATACTATGTGTATAAGAATGAATTCTTTTTTAAAGCAAATTCTAACATCTTTGAGATGATTTTCAAGCTAAGAAAAAGCACGGGCATTACACTAAAGCTCTTTAGAGTTTTTTAAGGCTATTTCCAGGAAATGCTTTTAGCAATTATTTAGAGACAAGGCTTTTGTGGGAGAAAATTCTTTAGATTTCTCTCAAAAATAAATTTGGAAGATGAAACTGGGTCTCTTCATACCCGATTGTCATCTTCATAGTTTCTCTGCCAAAACTCTAGGTAGGAAGGTTTTGCTTGATTCATTTTAAATGTTCTCTCCCTTTTTGTTTTCCTTTCATCATATCTGCCTACGCTTTATGGTATTACATTGGTTATTTTATTTTTGTTCAGTGGAAGAATGGTGATGGAATTGTTCTTGAAGCCAAAGTTACTAAGACTCTTTTGACTGTTCAAAGATCTGTTGCTTCTTTGCTCACTTTAGTATAAATATAATATTGACTTACAAACTTATCTTCTTGAAAAGTTATGATTCTTTTAGTTGTCTGAATAGTTCTTAGGTCAAGTTTTATTAATTCTTGCTTAAGTTGACGTTGTATGTTAGTGTTTGTTTTCCAAGCTGCTAAATTTAGGTAAGATATGTTAATAAGTTTTTTCCTTTTAAAGAAATGGTACAGTGAAGAACTCTATTTTATTTCCTCAAAAAGAGGGGTTCTTTTCTTACTCGACGTTATGCATGAGTCGCTTATGAGGTTTATTTTAACTCTCAACTCTAGTGTACATCTCATTATTTACTAGTTCTTACTTACGGGAATCCTTGCCAATTTAGTCTTAAAACTTTTTTCTTTAGTTTATATGTTTATTTATGTACTGATGACAGCCATAGTTGCCTAACTTTACCCTATTAAGCATGCCCTTTTTCCTTGACTTTTCTACATCTTGACCTACTGTTTGCTATGTTATTTTGGATTACAATAGTTCTCTTTTTATCTATGGATTTGTTATGTTATTTATCTATATGGCGTTCTGCACTTTGGATGCATATTAATCGCCCTATTTCGTTTATTGCATATGAATCCATTTTTGAGTCCCACATGGACTCCCTCCCTTCTGCATATTCATCATGGGCTATTGATGCCCACTATCTCTATCGAGTCAACTCCGAGACCAAGTCCAAAAGCCGATTATGAGGTGTATGGATGTAAGAAGAAAAGAATAGGTTAAATCTTATCGTTGAAGCGGCCAAGAGACTTGAAAGTCTCAGTTTCCATTTCATTTATTTATTATTCATTTATTATTGTTGTCTTATTTATTTAGTTATTTATTTTATTTATTTATTTGGTCCTCGAAGCCAAGTTGTATTTTAATACAGGTGGAGCGAATTTCGGATCAAAAGACTCGAAACTAGACTAGGACAGGTGAAATGGGCTGAAAGCCTAAACTAGTTTAGGATAGGTTGATTTGGGCCTAATGGCCTAAGTCTTTTATTCCCTCCTCCCTTTCCCCTTATACGTGTTTTTTTTCCTTTGTTCGTTTAGACTTAGTTAAAAATCCCTACCAAGTCGTCTAAATTTGTTTTATAAAAATTGCTTTCTAAAAAATTAATCACTTTTCAACAAATTAATCTTTTTAGAAGTTAATAAAAATATGTTTTCAAACAGTCCGAATAACCACAAGTTTGCGGACATTTTAGGTGCCTAACACCTTCCTAAAACATTAATAGGAACGCTTATTCAGAATCTCTAACTTAAACGATTTTCCTGTTTTGAATCGTCTAAGTATCTTACAAAAGTTTCTTAATTTCTTTTCAAAATTAAGTGGTCACTCTTCAAAAGTCAAAATTTCCACAAAACAACACTTAGGTTTTTTTTTCACACCAGCAGAGAAAAAGAAAAAGAGAGAATACGAAGAATAGCGGTTTATTATAGTCGTTGCAGAAGAGGTCGCAATAACTTAGGTCTGTTAAAGAATTACTCCTATTCTATGTTTGAAGTGGTGTATTACACGTTACAAGATTAAAAATAATGATAATGATTGACTAATGATGGCAGTATTTTATTTTATTTTAAAGTAAGAAAAACTAGTAGTATATAAGAAGCAATGGTGCGAATAAGTTTCTTGGAATCCTTCTATTAAATTTTCTCATGAGTAATTAATTATAATATAATAGTTTTGTCCTTCTTCTAATCATTGTGCAATAATGGCTAATCAAGCCTTACAACAATGAACAACGAGAATGTTAGCTAATTTAGGATTTGATAATCCCAATAATTATGATCTTAACAACCTTTAGCCACAAATTAATGTCTCTTTTATTATAGGAAACTTTGGTTTTAGATTTGTATTCTTATGGGGATTACATTTTGAAACGATTCTAAAACTGAGGAAGAAAAAAGAACTTGCGGACTAACTACATTTAAATTCGTTGGTTGAGGCAGGTTGCGGTTTAATTGGTGTTTAGACTCGACTTAATTATGTGCATACTTCTAAATTGGATGCTTGTTATTGGTATTTGGACATGCATGAAATTATTGATGTTTGAATTATTAATGCGTGTATAAATGACTATTGAAAATTTACTTAATGGAATTGTCTTATGACTTAAGTGTACTTGTAAACTTAGTATATTGTATTGTATGTTGTAAGATTGTGTAAATTTCATATTGATTTGTTTATGGTGGATCGGGTACCATGTTGGTATAGATATGTATATGTTAGATCGGGTACTACGCCGGTACTAATATGTATGTGTTGGATCGGGTACCACACTGGTATGAATATGTATATGTTGGATCAGGTACCACACCGGTACGGATATATATATGTTGTATCGGGTACCACGCCATCATGGATATATATATGTTAAATCGGGTACCATGCCGGTACGGATATGTATATCTTGGATCGGATACCACGTCGATACGGTACATGAACATAGATTATTCCCTGAAGGTCATGACTATTTGGAAAAAAATAAGTCTCATAGCATGTGTGTACATATTTGTGTTGATTATGTGGATGGTTATAGTATGGTGGATACTCTTGATGGTTATGTGGCTTGTTTGGGAACACTGTTGACCTATTGTTGTTGTATTATTAATTTATTAAGAATTTGTCATGTGATGAACTGATGATGTCTGTCTAATTATTATTTGATTTATATTGTGTACATGTTATTAAGTTGAGTTGGCCTATAATACCTACCAGTGCATAGTGGTTTGTACTGATACTACCATGTATTCTTCTTTTGTTGAGTGCAGAAAGTGTTCTAGAGGCTCAGAAATGACCTCACCTCTAGAGTTTGATAGCAGATCTTGACCCAAGGGTGAGCATTCCGTCTCTAGGCTGCCAGGGGTCATCTTATTTTTTATTGTCCATATTTCGGGCAATGAAACCTTCCTTATTTACTTTATTTTGGATATCTCTTTAGACATGATCTTTGTTAGTAGTTCTTGTACGATGACTTTCGGGTCTTGGAGATTTTAGTAAGTAGTTGTTCGATTGTCGCATAATTAATGATTAGTTCTGGATTATTATTACTATGTTGATTTTATGATAATATCATCTCAATATTGACTAAGTGATTGGATAATAGTTTGATTTAGATGGTTCTCCCACAGAAAGATTAGTGTAGGTGTCACTCATGACCATTTGGGTCGTGACACCTAAACTACTCATGATTCCTACATAACGATCATTTATATGAAACAAACGAGTATGCCAAATATTAATAGAAGAAAGCATGTAAGCAGAAGTAGATATTACATTCATTTCAACATTCAACTTGAACACCTATCACGAGCATACCCCTTTCCCACGAAATCATTATTTTCAAAATTACATTTTGGTCAGATTCAATAATCTGTTTGAAGCCTGCTTTATTAAGAAGAAAACTACACATCAAATTTTTTCTTATTGAAGGAGTATAAAGTACATCTTTTAATTAATACCCTTTCAGAATTAAACCTCAACTCGACATCTCCCATTCCAAGCACTTGAGTTGTGTGAAAATCTTCAAGAATTATGATTTTGGGCTCCTCAAAAGGAGTATAGTTTTTAAATCAGTCTTTGTCATAACAGACATGACGGTTTGCACCAGAGTCAGTCCATCATCTATCAACATTCTCTACCATGTTTATGTCTGTTATCACCACCACAAATAGTTCTTCGATAACGTTTGTCTGAGGTATAGGCCCGTGTTATCGAAATTTACAAAATTGAGCAATATGTGCACTCTCGCCACAGACAAAGCACGATCCCTTTTCTTGAACATGTTGATTTTTTGCTTAGGTATTTTCACCATTATTGTCCTTGAAATGTCTACAATCATTTTTCTTAAATATTTTCTTCTTAGGCTTCAAAGTAGTATTTTTGTTAGTTTCAGGAGTAGCTTTATTTGAAGTAGTTAGATTTACCTTAGGTGTGACGTTGCTCTCTTCTGTTTGCAAAAGTGTATCTTGACCTCTTGCTTCTTCTTCCATGCGGATTCTCATTATCAAAGTCTCAAGAGAAGTTTTCTTTTTCTTGTGGCGCATAGTTTTTTTGAAATTTCTTCCACAAAAGTACATGGAAGTTTATCAATTATGCCACAAACAATAAGGTTATCTCCAATTTTGACTTCCTCGGTCCTGAGCTCTCCAACGATCATTATGAAGTCCTTAGCTTGATCTATCACTTATTTGTTGTCCATCATTTAGAAATGAGAAAAATCTGCTAACAGTATATTTTTTCGTTCCCTGCCTCCTCAATGTCATATTTACTCTGCAATGCTTTCCAAATTTTCTTTGCACTAGAGTACGTTCTATCATAATAATCATAAAAATTATCAGATAGACAATTTAGTAAAAAAAATACCGATACTTGTAGGAGTCACCATCGTATTTTTCAATTTTCTCTTGAAGAGAAATAAGTTCATTATCGGTCATGGGAGGGTTATTTACTTTATTTGGATTCTTCTCAGTTAATACATCAGAAACATTGAGAAGACTTAAGTAGAAAAGCACTTTACTCTCCCACCTCTTAAAATGAGTACCGTTGAACCAGAATGACTTGTTAAGATCTCTCATCTTGACATTTACAGATTTTTCAGTGTTTCCATTGAATCACCTTAAAATTGTTGGTGAAATTATAATAATATTACAATTGAAAAATTAAAAGTGAACAAAAATAAAAAAAAATTTCTTCTTCTTCGATTGAGGGATGGATATGTCGCTCTCTTTAAGGAGATTCAAGCCCACTGTAGCACGTAGTTTCACCGGTCCAACAGTAATCTTCTTGACTTATCCTCTCCAGGATACAGTAGCTTTCTCACAAAAAATAACTCAACAACTCTGGACAAGAGTTGAGTTCAAAGTTCCACAAAAAGAACACCTTCCTTCAACTAATAAACTCTTTTTTTTCTAACTTTTGTTAACTCAATATTTTTATGTACTTGAAAAATATTCAAGACCACCTCTATTTATAGAAAAATAAATCTTTCATGCAATGAATAAGAATGAATGAAGGGTGGTAAATATGGAATATCAACAGTCTAGAGGTTACGAGAGTTACATATAACTAATGACACTAATGACCATATTCTACCATCATAAAAAAATAAAGTAATGAATGAACAAAGAGTGTAAAGTTACATGAATTTCAAGGTAAATGGTAGCCAAATTCAGCCACCATTAAGAATCAATTGCTTTAATGACGTACAACAATGCACAATAATGAAAGGAATTAGTGTTGCAATTGGTGCAATGCAACTTTAGGTATAGAATTGTAACATTCAGCCACTTAGATTAGTATTCCCAACGTAAAAAACTGTAGCAGCCAACAATAGAAAGCAAATAAATCTATATCTATAATCTATATCTATATCTATCATATATGAAAAGTGTGAAGCCCCTTAGAAAAGTGATTTGAACTTTTTGTCCTTCATTAAAAGATTTTACTTAAGATAAAATCGTCTTTTCACTATTTTATTTAATATATTTTAAAATTAATTAAATTGTATCCTAATATAAATCAAATATGTTACATTCTAATATTTATGGAGAAAAAAGGACGGTATCCTAATTTCTAATATAAATCTAAATACAACTAATTACTTTAATGAGAAAATACCACCGGTCACTTTTGAGCATTCATTGTTCTATGTTCTATAATATTTTAATATATTATTGATTGAAATTATTTTTATTGGTAGAAAATAATTTCCTTTTATAAAAAAAAAAATTATGCATGGTTATTCTTTTTTTAAGACAATTTTCTTTTATGAAAAAAAATCTTTTTTATCTATGTTACCTTTCCTTATTAGAAGTCATCAAAATTAATGATAACTAATAATTTTTCTATTAATTTAAGAATTTTAAATCAACTAAATTTGATATTAAGAAGATTATCTAATTGAAGTCTTTATATATATTTTTGTTATGCACACAATTACAAAGCGTGTTTTCATGGAACATCATGATTCTCGATCAAACTCTCATAAAAATCAGTATCATATTCTTCGAATTTGTGTAATTTCAACATTAGGTTAGTATGTTAATTTGTTCTCCATTTTCTATTAGTTTGCTAACTGGGGACCTTTGGGTAATGTTTCTTGCACTTTTTTTTCCTTGAATGATAAATTGAATAGGTTTTACCCGAGGTTAGTATTAATTATATTTTTTTTCTTTCAATTAATTTATTAATTATATTTTTATTTTTGCTGTAATTTCTTCTTTAATTCTGGTGATGTTTGATTTATTGTAGCTAAAAGAAAGAGGAGATAAAAGTAAGTCAAATCAGTATTTTTTTTTTTGAATCCATGATAAGTAATTTAAGCATTAAGTTTTAGTAACCTTATTCATTATATTACTATTAATATTTTATTTTTATTTTTTTGATCTATGATAGGCGATATTCAAATCACTTTGTTTTGGATCTCTATTGGATCAGATGTTCATGCCTATATTGAAGTTAAACAACAAGGTAAAGATTCTAAGTTTCTTTTTTCATGAAAAGAAACAAAAATAATGTAGGATCAGTGCCTACATAAGTTAATAGATTTTTGCAAGATTTATCATTGTAATTTCATTAAAGTAAGGGAACACATAAGTGTGGAAAGTCGAAAAACAATGCAACAACTTAGACGATAGGCAGTACAAATTTCATTTGCATGTACTAAATACATATAGTAGATTCAAGACTTAGAACATCATCAATCATGGCTACAAATTCCTTTCAATAATATGGAATCAGCAATTCTTTGAAAAGTATTTTCTTCAATGCGTTCTCAACTAATTTAATTTCTACTATTTTTTAATATATTAAATCAAGTAAAATCTCTCTTTCAATTCTTCAATCAGTGGGCAACGAAGATTGATATAGAATAAGAGGCCGTTAGTAAAATTCGGTCAGAATACATAAAAGAACAATTCAAAATCCTTGATACTGAGGGATCCTAAACCAAATCTTATAATAATTAAAGTAGTAGATATTTCTAACCTAAAAACATGATCCTAATGTCTTATATATTGAGGAAAGTACGGTCCAAAAGTCCTAATACTAAGGAAACAATCAAACCACTATTATTAAATATTATTATTTTTAAATAAAAAAATAAATGACAATTTTGTCTAAAGCGTAAATTTTTAATGAAGGGCAAAGATTGGTGGCGTTCACCACCAGGTTAAATTTTTTTCTCAATTCATTGATAACAAATTTAATGAGCTTTTTGTTGTTTCAATTATGTAGAATTTTTGTAATTAAGATTACATTTTTATGATTTGTATACTGAAAGGAACTTGATTTGATAAACTTAAGTCGAGTTCTTCAAAAATAGTTTCTTTACCTCAACAAGGTAGGAATGAGATATGCATAAACTCTACCCTTCCTTTAAATTAGAAGGATAACTCTAACTAGAGCAAGAATCCTCTCTCCTACGTCTTTGCAGTTTATTATTGAATGCAAATAATCTATTTGATATCTTGATGCATTTGATGCTTCTTTATATAGTCTTAAAAATTCAGCAGCTTGTGAATTCATTAATTCCAGCAGATTTATCGATACTTTAATTTGGATCGTTTCATTCTATCCTCTTGTCGATTTGTGCCTATGAGTGGCAAACAAATGGATCAAATTGGATATGGGTAGATAAGGCGCTTCTTCGAGTGCCATTTGTTGGAGAATACCTGAGTCTATACGGTCAAATTTCATTCTATGTGTACATTATAGATATTAAATTTTCTTGACTTCTTCGTATGTCTACTTTATATTTTGAATTCATTATCACCAAGTATAATAGCTATGTATAGCTTATGTATGTTTGCTTCAAGACTTTGGCCTCGGATTAAATTTATAGGAAATGTAATGATTGTTGAAGTACTAGCAATTTGAGAAGCTTGAGCTCTCCAAAATGATTCAGTAAAAATTCACATATTATTTGATGCAAAAAATGTGGTCCAAATCGATACAAAAGAAGGTGGAAGTCTCATGGAAGATAACATATTTGAGATACAATATTTACTTATATTATGCAGATAGATATAATTTTTATTTTAATATCAATTGTTATTTTTAAATAATTTTATTCTTATATACAATTTTATTGATTAATGTGACAATGTTAGACACACTGCTTTCATTATTATTATTTTTTATTTTAAACTTTGTAAAAAAATCTAAAATAAAATACTATTTTACCTTTTAAGAATCCATTCCTAAATTTAAGAATTTCATAGCACTCCTTTTAGGTTTGTGTTTAACATAGTGATTAGAAGTCTAAAAAAATTATAAATCAAGAATATTTGACTTATGTTTTTTAGGTTAGTGTTTAACGTAGTGATTAACATTCTAAAAGAGTTATAAACCAAGAATACTTGACTTATGTTTTTCAAAAGAAATTAAGTTAATCAAGGACTCCTTTTCACTTATTGTTCGAAAAATTAGGTTCATATTGGAAACAAATTCTTAAAATATTTTACCTTATTTATAAAACTCAATGACTACAAATATTTTGTGTAAGTGCACATAATGTTTTTACTATTTGAAGAATGTCAAGTCAACAAAGGTCAACTATTTTTAAACGAAAGTACTCTCCCTTTCAAAATAGTTGGTCCTATTGCTAAAAATGTTTGTTTCAAATTTGTTGTTCAAGTTATAAAATCAAAACTATTTTGGAGTATACACGTTCATTATTTTACCGTTAATAGTGTTAAGTACATCTACATTTTTCAAAATAACAACATACTTTTTATATGCTTCGATAGAGTAATGAAATGGTGCACATGATTTCAATTTTTAAAAAGAAAAATATTTATAGTTTCAATATAAATACTTCAGGTTCTAGACGTAATAATTGGAATGAAATAATTTGCACTAAATTTCTCTATATATTTAATTATTGTACTGATTATTGAGTTTTAAAAGACATATAAGGGTAAAAGAGTAAAATGTATTTCTAATATTGGTTTCTTAATGAACGTGTCAAATTCATAAGAGCCAACTATTTTAAATCGAGGGAGTATAAATTTTGTGCTTCTCTTTTCCTCTTTATTTTTAGGTCAACTTATTTCTCATGTAGTGTTGTTTTGCCACAAGTTTCAACTTCTAATATTATTATATGTTAGAACGTATTCTTGAAGTTTTAAACTACATCAAATTCACACAATTTTATGTCTCATCAATCTTTTTTTCTTTAGCTATTATGCAGGCATTATGTTTTCTAAAGATAATTAATTTCTTTCATCACATGATACAATTTTAAGTATCACATTTCAGAGTATGAGTCTCTGAAGGTAAATAATTTTCATTATTGTGTTTTTGTTAGGTTGTATTTATTTTTTTAAGTCACTGATTGTTCACTTATTTACAAAACAATGTCGACGTTCTTCTTTAATTAAAAAAAAATTAATCACCTAAATTGCTTATAGTTTGAATCAATCGTATTCTAAAGGTACATCAAGAGTTTGGATTTAATGGTTTACACAATTAGTGGGAACAAGATAAAATTATGTAGTTTTAGCGAAATTTTGGTTGTCATCTTTTGCTTCACCATAGTCCTTTTCGTTATTGTTAATTTGTTACAAGTAATTGTGTTATATTACTTTGTTACTTCATTTTTTATTTACCCTATTATTTAGAATTTGTTTTTTTGTATTAAAACATAATTTGACTTCTGATATCAATGACGATATTTTGTTCAATATATTAAGTTTTGCTCTTTAATTGTTAGAGTAACTGTGAGTTATCATGTTCTTATTTAATTACACTTCATATTTGAAAAATATATTTTACTTTTTAATTTCATACTTTATAATATCACTTTCAAACAATAATTTAATTTTTATATGTGTTTATTATTATTAACTAATATACACGTATAACGCACATACATTGGTCTAGTATTATTAAATACTAATATTAGAATGTCAACCTCACAATTAACAAGAGAGATGTTAGAAGCTGTAACAATAGCTTCACTCTGATTTGCAGCAAAGAGTTGAAGTATTCTGAACTTATTAAACAAAATAGATTAGCGTTCTAATTCTTAAATCATCCTTAAGCAAAAAAAAATAAAAAAATCTGTCAATTGGCCGTCACTAGCAGTTGCAGCACAACCCGAAAATCAATTTTTTTTTATACACTCTACACATATATCAATATATGGCAGCAAATCAATATCCATACCCTTCTGAAGACTGATTCAATTTTTCTTTTTCTTGTTTTTAATGTAAGCAAGTTGAGGAGATAGGGCCGATTTACATTCATAATAAAATGTCGAGTTCATTTTTTCAATCATTCTCCAATAAATTCACAAGACAAATACAAATAAAGAGACTTGTCAGAAAATTATAGAAATAATCACAAAAAATTATGGAAAATTTACATTATTTGTTGTGAAGACTAGTGTGGTAAAATTATAGGAACAACATGTATAAAAGATACATCATAAACATGCCTACTTCACATGAGTATAAATATCCATAACAAACAGAAAAGAATCAACAAAAAAAAAATAAAAAATCAGCATATGCACTAAATCGAGCCAAAAATTACACAAGGTTGAAATTAAAAAAAAAAAAAATCTAAAACAAGCATATAAAACATACAACTAACAAAAATTCAAAATAGAGATAATATAACATGCAACACTAACATCATGAAAATCGTACGTTTGGATAACATTATAATATAAGGCAACCAAAAAGTTAACCCCGATCATAAAAACAAGAATGTAAAATAAAAATAACTTACAAAATACAAAACATTCATTAGATCTTAAACGATATTAAAGAGAACCAAACCCTAATATTAGGATATAAATCTTCAACTCTTACTTGATTAGGGAGTATATCAATCAAGATCTTCATCGTGATAAAAGTATGAGGTTAATGAAAGCTCTTCATAATAAAATTTTGCTTAAAATCGCTCCTCCAAATCACAAAAGTTAAAAATGACCTAGGTTAAACGGGTTTGCTCCTTTACTTGATAGGATATGTTAGTGGGGTTGGTATGATTTTAAGTTGGATTTGAGTTTAGATTGAATTTAATTAGTTAAAGTTAATTAAAATTTCAACCAATAATATTATGTCATTTAATAAATGAAAATCTAATTGTGTGTATCCTTATGGAATTGCTAATTAGTAGGAAGGGTAATACTGAGCCATATAGATAGCGCCAATGGCGTTGTAGAGTCAAAACAATAGATATAGACGGACATATTTATATAATTTTCAATTATTCTATTTTTTACTCATTATATTTTATTTCTAAAAAAAAGCTCTAAAAGTGAATGGAGAGGACATGTTTATACAATTTTTAATAGTTCAAGAGCAATTTAAATTATTTTCTATTTATTATATTTTATCTCTAAATAAAATTCTTTCTCTCTTTTCGCCCTTTCTCTACAATATTTTTCGTCCTATTTATTATTATATATATAATTGCTAAAATAAATGTTTTTCAAATTTGAGACCTAACTGACCTTGCTTTTTGTTTAACCCATTAGAATACTACAAAAATGGCCTTTACAGTGGGTGATTTTGCTTTTTTTTTTTTAAATCCCCCGTAAGAAAAATTCTACGAAATTAGCATTCCTTCATATTATTTGAACTTTTTGCCCTTCATTAAAAGTCTCTATTTTAGAAAAATCATCTTTTCACTATTTTTCTAATATTTAAGAGTTAAAAATTAATTAAATATTTGTAAACCTTTTTTTATTAGAAGTTATCACAATTAATGATAATTAGTATATTTTTCATTAGTTTAAAAATTCAAAATTAACTAAAGTTGATTTTAAGAAAATTTTAAAAATCTATAAATAAATATGAAAGCGTTAGGATAAGAAAAAAGTAAGAAACACCAAGTTTAAGTAAGTATTCAAAGATTTTCTAAGGATTTAACTTTAAAAATAACAAAAGATTTTAAATATAAAAAAAAATAAAAAAATATAATCGCACTACGAATATGGTTCAAATCGATGAGTATCTCGTAGCCTCTATACTATATTAAAAGTGTGAAGGGTCTTAAAAATATTGTTTGTACTTTTTGCCCTTCACTAAAAGTCTCTACTTTAGACAATTGTCTTTTTACTTTTTTTTCTAGTAATATTTAAGAGTTAAAAATTAATTAAATATTTATAGTAAAACCTTTCTTTATTAGAAGTCATCAAAATTAATGACAACAAATAATACCTTTTTCATTAGTTTAAGAATTCTAAATCAATTTTAGTTGATTTTAAGAAGATTTGAAAAATTTAGAAATAAATATGAAAATGTAAGAATAAGAAAAATATAAAAAGTACCAAATTTTAAAAAGTTTTAAGTAAGTAATCAAAGAGTTTTCTAAAGATTTAATTTTAAAAATAAGAAAGGATTTTAAATATAGAAAAATAAATAAAAAAATATAATCGTACTACAAATATGGTGCAAATCGATGCATATCTCTTAACCTATAGCAACAAGAAAAAAAGGTATTGCATGACAAATGCAAAAGTGACGATTAATTAATCATTTGAAACTTCTGATTACATTATTATATTAAAATTGTGAAGGACCTTTGAGAAGTGATTTGAACTTTTTGCTATTTATTAAAAATCTTCACAATAGACATAATCGTCTAATTTTAAATAATTAAAAGTTACACGCGAGATGCACGTGCGGTTAAACTAGTATTGTTAAACAACTCTCCATGTATTTATCTTTCAACTTCAATTTTTTTCTTTGTTTAATTTACTTTTGATTTGATTTTTTATTTTTTAAAAATTTTCTCAACCTTTACTTTTTTCTTTTCTCCTTAACTTTTATTATTCTTTCATTTTTTTCTTCTCATTTTTATTTTTCTTTTCTCTTTTATTTTTCTCGTCTTTATTTTTTATTTTATCTTTATTCCTTCATTTTCTTTTTTTTTTCTCAACCTTTTATTTTCTTTTAGTTTTTGGCCTTTTCTCCGCTCAACATCTATTTTTTCTTTTTCTATTTTTTATTATTTTTATTTTTATTTATTTATTAATATTTTTTCTTCTTCCTCAACTCTTATTATTTTCTTTTCTTTAATTCCTTCCAAACAACAAGTTATACCCTACGGGCAAGAGTTGACACTACCACATTGTGTCTTGATTTATGAGATATTCTATAAATTTTGCCTCAGAGACAAAACTTAGTCCAAGTACTTTCAAACAAGTTACGTCCTATGGACATGAGTTGACACTACCACACTGTGTTTTTATTTATGAAAGGTTTTCTAATAACTCTTGCCTTAGAGGCAAGACTAAGGCCAATGACTTTCAAACAACAAGTTACAAACTTTTAAACAACAAGTTACGCTTTACCGAAAATAGTTAACACTGCCATACTATATCTTAATTTCTGAGATGCTCTACAACTCTTCTCTCAGAGTAAGACTTAGCCCAAGGACTTCCAAACAACAAGCCCCATGGACAAAAGTTGACACTACCACAATGTGTCTTGATTTATGAGATGATCTATAACACTTGTTTAGGGCAAGACTTAGACCAAGGGTTTTTAAACAACAAGTTACGCTCTATGGGTAAGAGATGACACAACTATATTGTGTCTTAATTTATATGAGATGTTCTATGACTCTTACCTTAAAGGCAAGACTTAGCTCAAAGACTTTCAAACAACAAGTTATGTCCTATGGACAAGAGTTTACACTACTATATTATGTCTTAATTTATGAGATGTTTTATAATTCTTGCCTTATAGGCAAAAGTTAGCTCAAATACTTTTAGACATCAAGTTACGCTCCATGGTCAGTAGTTGACACATACTATTACATTGTGTCTTGATTTATGAGATGTTCGACAACTCTTGCCTTATAGGCATGATTTAGCCCAAATACTATCAAACATCAAGTTATGCCACATGGAAAATGGTTGACACTATCATATTATGTCTTATTTTATGAGATGTTCTACAACTCTTGTTTTATAGGCAAGACTTAGCCCAAATACTTTCAAACATCAAGTTACGCCCCACGGGCAATAGTTGACACTACTGCATGTGTCTTGATTTATGAGATGTTTTGTAACTCCGTCTTAGAGGTAAGACCTCCCAAAAGCCTTCCAAATAATAAGTGACGCCCTTAAATTTACTTCGATACCAAAGAAAGAAGATTCTCTTTGCGGACTGTCTGGTTTTCTGTTCATTAACAAAATATAATAGAAGTTGAAAGGAAAAAATAAAAATTGAGAAAAAAGTTAAAGGTGTTATAAATGTACCATATATAGCGAATGTCTACTTTACCATATATAGTGAATACTTACTTTACCATATATTGTGTATGTCTATTTATGGAAAAGTTACAAATCCCAAGGTTAGTTTTTCCCTATAAATGAAGAGGTTTTCCTTCATTGTAAATCATCCCTCAACAGAAATAACAATAAGTCTCTTTTCTCTCTCTACTCTTCTTCTTTGTTCTTTAGTTATTTTATAACACGTTATCAGCACGAGACTCTACCAAACAAGATGAGATTATAAATCTAAATGTAATTTCAAGGTTAGTAATTCCTTATGTTATCTTTCTTTTGTTACTAGTAATATAATTATTGTTGGATTTGAGAAAAAATAATTGGTTTGGAACCATTTATATTCTAAATTTATTCCTATGCACCATATTAACGATATTGTGATGGCTAAGGAAAAATAATGTGCTTTTAATGAAAAGTCATAAAATATGTCCCATTGAATATGCTCCATTCCATGAAGTAAATGTGGTAGCAATATATGATAAGTCTGAAATATGACAACTTACTTCATTGTTGAAGTGTATATGATAACAGTGCATAATATGTCTGAAAGAAGACAAGTGATTGAATGCACAAATATACGCGTGGAGGGACAATATGATAATGATCATCAAAAGTGATGATATTTTCACATACATATTATGATCATAAGATATGTTAGAGATAAATTCTCTAGATCATATATATGCCTCGATTTGCTCCTGAAGTAGCAATATCACAAAAGAGGTTATAAGCAATCAATTTGATAGACTTTAGACACAATTATATTTCATTCATGGGAATGAGAATTTCAATTGTTATAAGCATAGATCCATGCCCTGGGTGAATGTGATGATATTTAGTGAAGCTTATCAACAAACGTGAACTTGATTGTGATGGCTTCACAATTCACCTCCGAATGAGGTAGAATAATCGAGAAGAGTTATTTTGAAATCTACTTCTAAAGTAGTAAATCTAAAATTTATTCATGTAATAGTGAATCCGAAATTTACTATAGTAAAAAGGTACATGTCATGCTAAATTTGGAGTTTGCTAGAATAAAAGTTCTTAAGTTGACATGAACGATTATGACATCCCGAAGATGTGCATATTGAGTATTGGGCATATAATGAAGAATTAGAAAACTCTTCAAGAATTATTCATGTTGTTTGTTCTCATGATAAGTTGGTTAAAACAACTAAGTATTAGATTGGATCCCTCAAAAACTGAAAAATATAAAAGGTGAATAAGGGGTCGTTCACCTTTCATGTGATATGTTGAAAAGATGCATCAATAAGATAATCACATATACATTTATTGTCAACCTGTGGTTTGACATTTAAAAAGTTGCTTGCTCAATAAAATTGAGTTAAGAGCATAACTTTCAGATTGTGCAATCAAGACAATTCATCTTGATGAAAATGATTTGGCATTGAATGCCTTCAATAAATAACTAAACCATTGTTGATGAGGACAAAGCTTCATGTGTTGGTCTGAAATACGACATGTTGCATACAATAAGGCTTGCATGCATTAGACCAATAAATTATGATTATTTCTTCCCTCTCAATTGGTTCAAGGTTAGGAACCAACTATTTCATCTAATAGTTTTGATGTGCGGTATACAATTAATAAATATACCATGATGCACAAAGATGTATTCCTCAAAAAAGATGAAGGATATATGTTAGTTATCCTAACATAAGGGGGAGATTACAAACAGCTATGAAATATGTTAGGAATTATCATCAGAACCTCATTCAAAAGATAATTCAAGTGATAAGCCGGAAGCATTTACTGACTCAAATTTAATCTCATATCTAAGCTGCAAGTGCTTCTATTTTACATTTTAAAGGACAAAATCTATGCATGCATGAAGCATAGTAGACTAATCGGTTCTAAATGAAATAATCCTTGAAAAGGATAAGGAGCAAATAATCATAATAAGAAGGCAATGTGTTCTTGAAGAGCCTACGGCATAACACTTCATGAAACCTATGAGAAGTTCAGGTACTTGAAAATAATGAAGTGATGAGATCTCAAAATGTTATGTCACATTGTGAACCAATACAAAATGATATATCATCGATAATATCTTTGATAAAATATTGACGCAATATTGTAAAGTATTAGGAGGATCCGAATTCTACGTTTATTTAAGCATCCAAACATAGAAATATTTATCAAGTGACACGAAAGGATGCATTTTGGTAAGTATAAAACTTATTTGTTTTGCAGTCGAGACACTTGAAGATGTCGCATTTGACATGTTGGATATTGTCACTTGACAAAAATCCATATGAAAATCTCTAATGGATTCAAAATGCTTGAAGCATATAAAGTTTTTGGGAAACTTTTTACTATCCTCATAAGAGATAATTTGATAATTTGAGTATCATTGAAACTCTCGGAGAGTTTTCAAAAACAATAGAATTTTTGCTTAAATGAGAAACATGCAAAATTGAATAAGGATCCATTCTGACCTCAAGAAAAGAATGAGGAACTCCTTAGTTATGAAGTACCATATCTTAGTGCAATTGATGTATTAATGTATCTTGCAAATACTATAAGGCCTGATATAGCCTTTTTTAGTTAATTTGTTAGCAAGTTTGCAGTCCCGATCTTATTAGTCATGTTGATGTTGGGTACTTATCAGTCATGTTGATGTTGGGTACTTATCTGACCTATATAAAACTCGATCTCAAATAGGCTATATGTTTATATGTGGTAGTACTGTAATATCTTGGAGATATACAAAGCAGTCTATCATAGCCACTTCATGAAACTAGCTGAGATAATAGTTATTCATGAAACAAGCCGAGAATGTGTATGGTTGAGGCATGTTACATCTCATTCGAGAAAAATATTGTTTGAAATGTGATAATATACCCACATTCTTATATGAAGATAATGCAACATGCATAACACAACTTAAGGGAGGATCCATAAAAGGAGATAGAACGAAGCACATTTCATCAAAGCTTTTCTACATACATGAGCTACAAAAGAATGGTGATATTAACATGCAACAAATTCGTTTAAGTGGCAATGTGGTTGATTTATTCACCAAGTCTCTTCCAACTGCAATTTTCAAGAAGATAGTGCACAAGATCGGGATGCAAATGTTCAAGGATGATCTCATTAGGTGGAGTTAATATGCGTTGTACTCTTTTTCTCTTATAAGGTTTTATCCCACTGAATTTTCCTTATAAGGTTTTTAATGAGGCAACATATATGCGTATTATATATTAATTAGACATTCAACGGGGAGTATTATAAATGTACCATATATAGTGAATGTTTACTTTATTATATATAGTGAATACCTACTTTAACATATATTGTGTATGTCTATTTATGGAAAAGTTACAAATCCCAAGGTTAGTTTTCCCCTATAAATAAATGATTTTCCTTCATTGTAAATCATTTATCAACAGAAATAACAATAACTCTCTTTTCTCTCTACTCTTTTTCTTTGTTCTTTAGTTATTTCATAACAAAAGGTTAAAAAAAGAAAAAAGAGAGAATAAAACACACACAAGATTGAGAACACAAAAGTGATAGAAAAAAAATGTTTGAGAAAAATGAAAAAAAATGGGAAAAGATTTAAAAAAAAAAAAAAGAAATCTGAAGACGGATGAGTCAAGTCAAAAGGAACCGACCCGTTAACTGCGGTTCGGGTCAAACCTTCCTCTGATTTGATATATACAGACCGCAAACGCAGTGTGGGAAGAAGAGAGAGAGAGAAATGGGTGTAATGGAGGTAGCATTGGTGTGCTTATTTGTTGGAGTTTTAGGGGCAAAAGCTGAGCAATTGAGCACAAAAGAGTGTGAAAATCTGGGATTTACGGGTCTAGCTTTATGCTCCGATTGTAGAACTCTTGCTGAGTATGTCAAAGATCAAGGTTCTTTCTAAACTGGACATCTTTTTTTTCTCTGTCTATATACATCTTTGCTCATACATGTATATACTTAGCGTTTTCTTTTTCTTTTTGGTGAATTTATTTATGAATTGTTGTTAAAGGTTTGTTCTGTTGTTTATGTTGATTCTTCTTCTGCAATCTCTCTCTCTCTATCGAGATAGTTTTAGAAAAATAAATAGCTACTAATTTTTTTGATAACCGTGGTGTCGGGCCAGCTTTACACCGGACTAATTCCACGTGATACTTGCCACCTTCCCACCAGCAATAGATACTAGATAAGTCTAGGATAGATGGAAAGAATCACCTAGTATTTTTGTCTCTTCTGGGATTTGAACCCTTCATTGACCTTTAGGTCACGCCCTTGGGTGCAATACTTAGTAAATTATTATATTTAGAAGCTCGGCATTATATCTTTCAACCTCAAGCGAAGGGATGTGATTTGGGATGCCATCAAGACACCTTTTGTTCCTCTCTATCCAGCAGTTCCAACACACAAAAGCCACAAAATACAAGCAGTGCAATGAAGAAACAAAATACAAGCAGGAACCAAAGACCAGATCTTTTTGATGGACTTCTCAACTTTCCAGAAGCTCCAACACACAAAAGCCTCTCTCAAAGAGCCTGGCATGGCCGAAGTTAGTCAAAAAGAGAAAAGATCAAAAAGAGAAAAGAACATGTTCCAAAGGTCTGTGGCAACAGTGCAATGAAGAAACAAATGATTGATAGATTCTGAGTTGTACAAGCACATGCAGCATCTATTGGCTAAATGGAACTTCCTACTCAAAGTTTATCCTGAGTTAAGAAAGAACCATTAGGGGCGAACCATGCTTGTTGAATTGAATCACATGCGCGTCGCCACCCTGTTCAGCCGGCTTGGCTCGTGATGCGTGCCGGTGTCATGTGGCGCCCCTTTTTAGCCTGGCTATAGTTTTCTGACCTTTTTCTAGCAGTCTGCAACTGCTCTGGAATGAATTTTGTAACAAAGTGGTTTAATTTCTATAACTACAAGTTAATTCCTGTAACTGTTCCTTTCGTAACAACCCTAGCAAATTGGCCTATAAAAGTGGCCCTTTGTGTGAATTATCAAATGCAGAAAAAAAAAAACATTCTCATTCTCTCAAAGTTGTTCTTCTCAATTTTCTTTCTGGGCGATTCTATTTCTGCAGACTAGGTTTCTCTGTAGAGGAAAGGAATAACAATTTATTCCTGTAATTTTTCCTAAAGAAAATCTAGTACCAAGGAGATTTAAACAGAAATATCGACAAATAATTCTGGAGTCCAAAACAAAAAAAAAATGAGAAGGACCTATCGACTTTCATTAACTTCCCGTGGCTAGTAGGGGGAACTTTAATGTAATTGAGGATCCATTAGAAAAAAACTTGGGGGTTGGCCTCCTGACTTCAATGACTTTACTCAAAACTTCCATCCACAAGTTGACACGTTTGGGATTGCTCTTGAACCTTGGGAAGTGGCCAGTCTTAAAAGGATTTATACCCTAGTCTGACCGAAACACTTTCAGGGAGTGGAACACTACAACACAGTGTGTTACTTCTGTTCGTTGTCAATATTTTCCAAAGTCCTGCTTAATCAGCTTTCTTCTGGGCACCAGAAGTGCTATTTGCTATAAATCATCCAAGACAAGATTTATTCTCTGTGGATAACTAAGCTTGTTGTTTTTTCTCTAGGTAACTAAATGCTTGATACTTGCTTTAAATCATAGCTCTGTTCGAACTTGTTTAACTAGTTCTAATCTGGGAAAGAAACAACAATTGACCAATATCAGGAGTCCTAATCTAGAGCCTGAATTAATGCTAGACCTCTACATAAAAACTATTCTTATGGGCTTATAACAAACCAATTATGATTTCTCTATGTATTGAAGCGTTGAAGGATTGCTACACCATGTATCCAGTTGGTGGGATTTCAATAGAGTTTGAAATGTTAAGGGGAAGACTATATGAGTACTAAACTGAAATAGAAAAGCATACGCTGGCAAAAATGATTTGGAAGGTAGTGGAAATAGCAGCTTATTAGCTTATCTCTGGTGTTACAAATTCACAATATTTTGCTGCAAATATGCAACCCTTTGGCTTTGTAAATACATAAATACCTGTTTTATTTTGTTATAATAGATGCAATCTCCTAGGTGGTCCAAGTCCTTCACATTTGCTAGCTTGGTATCTTTGCCCTCATCCTTATACTGCAAAAAGGTTTTCTTAATTTCTATGCCAATGCTGAGACCTCTAGAAGAATTGGGATGCATTACTTGCTGAAACTTTAGTTGCGTAATATGAGAGGATTATATGGATATGTAAAGAGCCGTGTATCTCAGGCGTGTCTGATTGTGATTAGAAATGTTTGAACTTATTTAACCTTTCACTGCCATGTCCTGTATATTAAGAATGATATGATAGTAGTGAAAGGATTGGAGAGATCAATTCTTTCTCTCTGTATATATTCAATACACATGTTACAATGAGGTTAAATACAAGTATAATACAAGTCCTAAAGAGAGAAGGAACGTAACATTTATCACCTATAGTGTATATCTCTTAACTAGTAGTTATCCTAACACCCCCCTTCATGTGCAGCTGTGGATTGACCACAGTAAGCTTGTCGCGCAGGAAAAAAAAAACCCTCGAACAGACAAACTTTTTGTTAACGTATCAGCCACTTGATCTAAAGAGCTAATGTAACCAACTTCAAGATCCTTTGAAGCAACTTTCTCTCTGACGAAGTGAAAATCTAACTCAATATGCTTCGTACAACAACAACAACAAACCCAGTATATTCCCACATAGTGGGGTCTGGGGAGGGTAGAGTGTACGCAGTCTATGCTTCGTACGAGCATGAAAAATAGGATTAACAGTAATATATATAGCTAATATATTATCACACCATAATTTCGGAGCAGCAAGCAAAGGGACACGTAATTCTTGGAGAAGTTGTTGAATCCATGTAACCTCAGCAGTCGCAACAGCCAAACCTCTATATTCAGATTCAGTACTGGAACGAGCAACAACTCGTTGCTTCTTCGAGGACCAAGAAACCAGATTAGGACCAAGGAAAATACAATTCCATGTGTAGACCTTCTATCATCCAGCCAGCCATCCCAATCCGCATTAGTAAATCCATTAAGGATGAGCTTGGAAGAGAACTGGAGATGCAAGCCATGAAGCATAGTACCCTTCAGATAGCACAACACACGCTTCATAACTTGAAAATGAGCTAGTGTCGTAGCATGCATAAACTGACAAAGTTAACACAGAATGACGCATCTGGGAGAGTAATACAAATGTACTGAAGTGCTCCAGCAAGGTTACGATACAAAGCGGGATCAGAGAGGGCTCACTGCCATGTTTAGAGAGTTGCAAACCACCTACCATAGGTGTTGATATTGGCTTGGCCCCTTCCATGTTAGCACGTTGGAGGAGGTCACGAATATACTTAAGACTGGGAGAGAATCAAACCCGAACTAGTGTAATTAACTTCAACTCCTAGAAAGTAATGGAGCATGCCCAAGTCCTTTAAAGCAAAGCTAGCTGAAAGCTGACAAATAAGATCATTGATAAAAACCTGGGAATTTCCTGTAATGATCAAGTCGTCATACCAAAATTAAAGTGAAATTTCCATGAGAATTATGAATAAACAGAGAAGTATCTGACTTGGACGAAATGAAACCGAAGCGCAATAAGACCGAACGTAATTTGTCGAACCAAGCCCTGGGAGCCTGCTTGAAACCATGTAGAGCTTTATGAAGGCGACAAACATGTGTGGGATACCGAGGATCAACAAAACCAGAATGTTGTATCATATAAACTTCCTTTCGCAATTCACTATGTAAAAAGGCATTTTTAACATCAAGTTGGCGTAAAGACCAACCATTAGACAAGGCCAAAGTTAACACCACTCGTATAGTTGTGGGTTTTACCACTGGACTAAACGTGTCATGATAATCAATCCGAGCTTCTTGATTGAACCCTTTTGCAACTAAACGGGCCTTATATCGCTCAATAAAACCATTCGGGTTGAGTTTAAGTTTCAAAACCCATTTACTGCCAACAATGTTAGTTGCATTAGATGCAGGCACTAGAGTCCAGGTACCATTCTGAATGAGAGCATTGTATTCCTCTTGCATAGCTTTTCTCCAGTGAATATCTCTATTGGCTTGAGTGAAACAAATGGCTCGGAAGGTAAATTGGAAGTAAGGAGCGGATACTTGGTAGACATATTTGCATTAGGCTGAGAGTTCTTGGCTTTATAACGAGTAAGCATATGGTGAGGAACAAAAGAAGAGGCGGTACCTTTGGACTGCGAAGACGGATTGGGAATCGAATGCGACACCGTGGTTGGTAATGGAGGCAAATTAACTGTGAGATTTAGAGCAGGCAGTGAGGAAGAGGAAGCTGGAGAAGACACTGGTAAAACTGGGCTACTGGAACAAGTAGGAGCAGTAGATGGCAGCAAGGACGTGTTTGTAGAAACACCGAAAGACGATGAACCCAGAGGTGAAAAATTAGTCATGGAAGTGCACGGGGCAACCACATGTAATGTAGAAGTGCTATGGGACGGAGATGATATCACTGGTGCATTTTCATGGTGCATTGTAAAAAGGAACTTTTAACTCATCAAATACTACATGGCGAGAAATATACACACGGCTAGTGGGAATATGCAGACACTTATAGCCTTTGTGGTTTGGACTATATCCTAAAAAGACACATTGAGACGATCTCAAAGCAAGCTTATTTGAGTTATAGGGTCTCAAGTATGGATAACAAGCAGAACCAAATGCTTTTAAGAAACTATAATCAGTGACTTTGTTATATAACTTCTCAAAAGGAGAAAGATTCTGAAGGACAGGACAAGGCATACGATTAATGAGATATACGGCAGTAGAGAAAGCTTCATCCAAAAAATGTAGAGGTAACGAAGCATGAGCTAACAAGGTAAGACCAGTCTCAACAATATGGCGATGTTTGCGTTCAGCAGAACCATTTTGTTCATGAGTACGGGCACAAGATATGTGTGGACTATATCAACTTGTTCAAAAAATTTAGAACACTTTTGATATTCGCCACCCCAATCTGATTGAATTACTTTTATTTTGCGTTCAAAGTAATTTTCAACTTGTAATTTAAAATGCAAGTAAATAGAGTAAACTTCGCCTTTAGTCGACATGGGATAATACCAAGTGAATTTTGTACAATCATCAACAAAGACTACATAATAACGAAATTTATTGCTTGCTAAATAAGGAGCAGGACCCCATCAGAATGAACTAAGTCTAAAGGAAACAAGGACAAGGAAGACGAAACAGGAAAAGGTTGTTTATGGCTTTTGCCTTGTTGACAAGAAGAACAAATACTAGAACTTTTATTGATTTGAAGTGGTAAATGGAGCATTTTAACAACGCTCTAAACAATTTTAGATGAAGGATGTTCTAAACGATTATGCCAAACATCAAAAGAAGATTTAGACACAAGAAGTGCTTGTGCTTTATTTGAAGAACGCCAATGAGATCTTCCAGAGGATAAAAGTATGTAGAGACCATTTTCAAGTCTCCCTTGCAATAGTACCTTCCCCGTTGCCCGATCCTTCACAACACAACCATGAGGGTGAAATTCAAAATAAACAATATTGTTAGCAGTAAATTGAGCCACACTTAATAAACTCTTAGTGATCTTAGGCACATATAAAATATTTTTAAGATGCAAGGCTTTAGAAGAAGTCATCAATTTCGATTCACCAATAAGAGAGATTCAAACCTGCTTCATTACCAACAAGAATCTGATATGTTCCGGTGTAGTCGCCTTTAAGAGTCAGGTTATTGAGATCATTAGTAAGATGATTTGATAAGAATCGGGTTACGTTAATAAACAAGAAAATAATGCGGAAGCGAAAATACTAAGATTAAAGGCAAGAAATTAAAGATAGGCAAAATTGGAGAATAAAATCACCAATTTCGAGGTTAAGTGCTAAGAACCCTAATTGATCTTAGTATTCAAAATTAACGGATTAAGACTAATTATGATACTAATAGAGTCAATTCAAGAACTTAGATCAAAAGTGATCTAGACCCCTATTTCAAAGAAACTAAGGACATCAATTAGTATAAGACTAATCACCTTCTTTAATTAGCTTTAATAGAAACCAAAGATATCAAATTAAGAATTAATCTTGCCTCCTAAAGAATCGTTCTTATAGGGTTGGAAGATAAATCCCAAGTAACCACATACAAAGGTGTAAATAAGAGAAACTCTCAATTAATAATAATATTGTCTCCTTGAAAATAACAAAATCCATCCCTATATATAGGAAAAAAAACCCTATCCCAAAAAGCATGGGATTGAGATCTACCTTTATCAAATCTAACAAGGACTAGGAAAAAGCTACCCCAAATAGCTAGGGATTCGAATTCTACTTTTATGAAAATAAATACTACAACAACAACAAACCCAGTATATTCCCACCTAGTGGGGTCTGGGGAGGGTAGAATGTACGCAGTCCATACCACTACCTCTAAAGAAGTAGAGAGGCTGTTTCCGATAGACCCCCGGCTCAAGACACAGGACAATATACAAAAATATTCAAAGTATGAAACATGATAAAACTAACATAGATACAACATTCACAAAAATAATGTACATTACCAAAGAAAAAACACCAGAACCCTCCTAACTACGGACTATGATTCATCCCTCACCTTATCCCTCTATCCTAGTATTTTTCCTCCAAATCTTCCTATCCAGGGTCATGTCCTCAGTGAGATGTAAGTGCTCCATGTCACACCTAATCACTTCTCTCTAGTATTTCTTCAGTCTACCCCTACCCCGCTTGAAACCATCTAACGCTAGTCTCTCACACCTATGAACTGGGGCACGGGGTGCCCCTCCTCATCACATGACCAAACCATCTCAACCTCACTTCCCGCATTTTTTCATCCACCGATACCACTCCCACCTTCTCCTGAATAATCTCATTCCTAATCCTGTCAGCCCTTGTAAGACCACACATCTAATGCAACATCCTCATTTTCGCCACCTTCAACTTTTGGATATGGGAAGTCTTAACTGGCCAACACTCCGCTTCATACAACATAGCCGGCCGGACTGCAACTCTATAGAATTTTGCCTTTAAGCTTGAGAGGCACCTTCTTATTGCATAAAATCCCTGAAGCGAGCCTCCATTTCATCCAACCTGCCCCAATACGGTGCGAGACATTCTCATCAATCTCTCCATTTCCCTGAATCATAGACCCAAGATACTTAAAATTATCCCTCTTGCAAACTGCCTGAGAGTCCAACTTCACCACCACCTCCTCCTCTTGCCTCGAGTCACTAAACTTGCACTCCAAATAATCCGTCTTGGTCCTACTCAATCTGAAACCTTTAGACTCCAGCTTTTGTCTCCAAACCTCAAGCTTATCATTAACACCTTGCCGCGACTCATCAATCAAAACTACATCATCCGCAAAAAGCATACACCAAGGCACCTGGCCTTGTATACTCCGCGTCAACACATCCATCACCACGGCAAATAAGAACGGACTAAGAGCTGATCCCTGATGCAACCTTGTCAAGACCGGGAAGTGCTCAGAATCTCCTCCTACCGTCCTTACTCGAGTCCTCGCCTCCTCATACATATCCTTAATCGCTCTAATGTACGCCACAGGAACCCCCTCGCCTCCAAGCATCTCCAAAGAACCTCTCTAGGGACCTTGTCATGCGCCTTTTCCAAGTCAATAAACACTATGTGAAGATCCCTCTTCCTCTCTCTATACTGCTCTACCAGTTTCCGCAATAGGTGAATTGCCTCAGTCGTCGAGCGACCAGGCATAAATCCAAATTGATTCTCCGAAATAGACACAATATTTCTCAACCTTCGCTTCACCACTCTCTCCCAAATTTTCATCGTGTGACTCAACAACTTAATACCCCGGTAGTTGTTGCAACTCTGAATATCACCCTTGTTCTTATATAATGGAATCATCGTGCTCCATCTCCACGCCTCAGGCATCTTCGCGGACTTGAAAATATTGTTAAACAGGTTGGTCGCCACCTCACCCCAGCCACGCTAGAAAACTTTCAAAAATCCACCGGAATCTCATCGGGCCCCGTCGCCCTGCCCCTTCGCATCTTGCGAATAGCCTCACTGACCTCCTCTACTTTAAAACGCCGACAATAACCGAAATCATGACACTTCCTGGTGTACTCCAACTCCCCTAGCACAAGACCTCTGTCCCCCTCGTCATTCAAGAGCTTATGAAAATATGACTGCCATCTTTTTTTAATGAGGGCGTCCTCCACCAATACTCTGCCACCAATAGTTCACTTGATCCAGATCCCGACCCTTCCGCTCCCTAGCCTTGGCAAGCCTAAACAACTATTTTTCCCCGTCTTTCTCCTCTAACCCCTTATACAAGCTCTCAAAAGTTGTTGTCTTAGCATCTGTAACTGCTAACTTAGCCTCCTTCTTAGCTAACTTATACTCCTCCCTACTAACTCGCTTTTTCTCTTCATTCTTACTCTCCACCAACTTAACATAAGCCGCCTTCTTCATCTCCACCTTCTTCTTAACATCTTCATTCCACCACCAATCCCCTTGATACGAGCCTGACCAGCCCCTCGAGACACCCAACACCTCTCTAGCCGACTCTTTGATGCATCTCGCAGCCCTATCCCACATACTATCCACGTCCCCGCTATGCTCCCAAACCCCCATCCCTTCTAACTTCGCCCCTATCTCCAGGGCACTAGCTGGAGTCAGTCAACCCCATCTAACTCTAGGACGGCCCTCCCCACCCCGTCTCTTCTTGCCCTTGATACCCAAGTCCATCACTAGAAGTCTATGCTGGGTCGCAAGATTCTCACTCGGGATAACCTTACAATCCTTACACATTGCTCTATCCCCCTTCCTAAGTAGGAAAAAGTCAATTTGAGTCTTGGCTAGCGTACTACGAAATGTAACCAGATGCTCCTCTTTCGGAAAACTGGAATTCACTACCACTAACCCAAAGGCCCTCGCAAAATCTTAAAGAGCAGCTCCCTCAACATTCCTATCCTCGAACCCGAAACCTCCATGCACATCATCATAACCCATCGGCAGAGACCCGATGTGCCCATTAAAATCCCCTCTTATGAAAATCATCTCTGCACTAGGCACGCCTCTTACCACCTTGTCCAAAACCTCCCAAAATCTCTTCTTCTCCTCCTCGTCCAGGCCCACCTGAGGCGCGTACGCACTAGAGATGTTCACAGAAGACCCCCCAACAATTAATTTGATAGACATCACCCCATCACTAACCCTTTTAACCTGCACTACCTGCCCCCAAAGCTCTTCATCCACTAAGATACAGACGTTTTTCCTACGCCTCTCACTACCAGAGTACCACAACTTGTACCCATCTACATCCCTAGCCTTAGAACCTACCCACTTGGTCTCCGGGACACACGCATATTGATCCTTCTCTTCCTAAGAATCTTTACCAGTTCTATCGACTTACCGTGAAGGGTCCCTATGTTTCACGACCCTACCCTCAACCTATCATCTCTCTTATCCCTTCCTTTAATACTTCGCACTCCGCATCTCCAACCTAACCCAACCCCAAACCCCGACCCCACCCCCAACCCCCTAGGACATGACCCTACTCCACCATTAGCCACCCAAGCCACCACTCACGAAAAGCACAGAGAAGGCTAAAAACAGCAATAACTATAAAAGGCAAACGCAAAGCACACAATGCAACAAAATTTCAAGAACAAATACTAGAAATAATCAGTGAAGATAACTAGACAGCCTAGAAATAACTAGGCAACCCGTAGCAAAATAACCCACACAAAATTTAAACAGTGGAGATAATATAAAAAGGCGTGATGCAAGAGAGTGCGTTAAAATAAAGTTTCGAGGTTAGAAGTCACCGGGATGGAAATTGGCTGCCGGAATAACGTTGCCGGAAAGTTGCCGGGTCAGATCTAGTCTGAGTGTCAGATCTGTTTTTTTTTTATTCGCTTCGATTCTATCCCGTCGCCGGAGTGGAAACGATAACCCACACGCCGGCGAGAGAGTGAACCAGCTTTAGGGAAGGAGGGAGAGGGAGAGAGGGTGAGACGAAGGGAGAGCGAGAAGGTATTGTACTTACCTGTCGCCGGCGATGTTCTTACTCCGGCGTCTGCTTCACCGGAGAGAGAGAAAGACGTTTGCCGGATGTAGAGAGAAAGACGTTAGGCGAGAGAAAACGGTATGAAGGAGAGAGTTTTCACATTTTATGAAAATAAATAAATCTAGGAAACTTTAAACTAGGAAACTTTTAAACTAGGAAACTTTAAACTAGGTAAGCAAAAGTTTCTGATTTTAATCAAAACCCTATTGGCCCAATCTTCTGCATTTAGACTTGAAATTGAATCATGAAATGTGTATCACTTTGCCCATGCTTCTCCATAATTTTGGACTCATTCTTGGGCTTTTCTTCCATCATAAGCATCTTCTTGATTCACATTGAAGCCCGTCAATCTTAATGCAAGTGGGCCAGCCTGGATGCTATCATGATTGGTGGCACCCGAATCAGGTTACTATGCAGGATCACCTACAACATTCAGTTGAGCTAAGTAGGCTGCCATGTGGGTTTTGGAAGCAGATTGATAGGCATGATCAAAACGGTGATAGCAGTTTAGAGCAATATGTCCAAATTTGTTGCAGACTTGACATGGCGAAGAGCCATTTGAATTATGTCCATGATCTCTATTTCCATTTCTGCCTCCGCGACCACGACCTCGGCTAGATCTTCCTCCACCAGAGTTGTTTGAATTGGAGTATCTTCTGTATCCAACTTCTCCTTTGAAGTTAGGATTGCCATTAGGATTCCCAATAGAATTTCTTGCCATATAGTTTGCTTGTCCAAAGCCTTGTCCCACAATTGTAAGATTTTCGAGTCGAGTCTCATGGCTCAACAACAGTCCATGTAAGTCATTGAGCATTATGTTTTCTGGCCTGGAGGTCACAGATACAACTAGTGCATCATAATCTGGTCCCTGCCCTCCAAGAATATGAAGTATAAGATCTTCATTATTGATGGGCTGAGAGCAGCAACCAAGTTATCGGCTATGGATTTCATCTTTTGTAGATAATCAGTCGTAGATAATGTACCTTTCTTAGTTGTCTGAAGTTGAAGACGTAACTGCATCAATCTCGCTTTGGATTGAGATGCAAACATGGTCTCTAAAGTGTGCCATACCTCCTTGGTTGTAGCACATCCGACGACTTGCCCTAGAACACTTTCTGTGAGAGACGAAAGAAGCCAACTCAATAGTAGTGATCCTGTTTTCTCCAAGCAGTGTAGGCCGGATAACAGTTATTTCTGCAGAAGATTTTCCTTCTGATGAACTGTTAGCAACAAATTTGGATGGACAATCATGAGTTCCTTCAATGTATCCTTCCAAATCATGACCCCGTAAGGCTGGAAGAATTTGTGATCGCCACAGGACATAGTTATTCCTGTCTAGTTTTATCAGATTTGAGTGGGTGAAGTTATTTGTAAAACCTGTCTTCATGTTTTGAGATGAGGTTATGGAAGTGGGGATCGATGGGTTTGTCATTGTTGAGGGAAGCGATTTGTTGCTCTCTGATACCATGAAAGGATTGGAGAGATCAATTCTTTCTCTCTGTATCTATTCAATACGCATGTTACTATGAGGTTAAATACAAGTATAATACAAGAGTCCTAAACAGAGAAGGAACGTAACATTTATCACCTATAGTGTATATCTCTTAACTAGTAGTTATCCTAACAAGTAGTACTAAATTTGACTAATCATTGTGATTTATTAAGAAATTGGACCATACATAATTAGAGAAAACAACTTATCATGTGAGAAGGAAAAAAAGAATAGTGTTGTGGAAACAATGGCACTAATGCAGAAAATTTGACCGATATGTTCTTAGAAGCCATGCTCCATATTGGATGCAGGAGCTATTGCCTTTTCATTGGTTCTTCCCTTTTTTGTGGATTATTAGGAGTTAATAATGAACAAATGAAATGTTCTTCTCTCCTTGTCTTTCTGTTTTTTTTTTTCCTAATTTAATTTTCATATGCATATTGACAAGTATAATTATATGTTGCTAAATAGTATTAATATATGTTGTCTACAGAGTTGGTGTCTGAATGTTTGAGCTGTTGCACAGAAGACTCTGATGATGCCATGAGTAAGGTACAGATGCGACTGAGATATTTCTTCTGCTAGAGGTCATTTTTAGCATCTTTAATTTAGGTTGAACATAAAGTTATAAAGAGTCTCCTCCGGTTTTCTGGTCTATAGTGTTGCCCAATATTTTGAAAAACATTGTAGAGTTACGAGATTAATTAAGCTTTCTTTTCTTTCTTTCTCTTTTTTGAATAACTGAGAATTCACTAGGGCCAATGGAGCATGGTTTGAAAATTTGTGGATAACAAGCCTACTTGTGGGAGGGTAACCCATGAGATTTGTCTAACCCACACATTATGTGTTGCATACTTACCCATACACCTAAGTCACGGGCGTTGTTCCTTTCTTTCTTTTTCCATCCTTTTCTTGTACTTGGGGGATGGTTATTCTTAAAGATTCAACACAATCTACACCTGTTGCATAAGTACATGACATTGCTATCTCATAACAATCAACTAATGGGTAGAGTAAATCATTAACCTCCTGAAACGCCAGACTAACGTATGAGCCGTCGCATCTATGACAAAACATGGTACTTCTTTGCCGATTGATCAACATGATGCCTTTACTTCGAAATGGTACTTCTAAATTTCAATCTACTCTAAATGTGAATACAGGTTGTTTATTCTGGAGCAGTTTTGGAAGTCTGCATGAGAAAGCTAGTTTTCTATCCTGAAGTCGTCGGGTTCATTGAAGAAGAGAAGGACCAATTCCCTTTTGTAAAAGTTCAATATGCATTTAATTCTCCACCAAAGTTGATCATGTTGGATGATCATGGAGAGCACAAGGAAACCATTAGGTCATCTTCTTCTCTCTTTTTTTCCCTTCTTTCCTTTGTGTTTTGTATGTGGGCACTACTTGTGTTTCTATAATGCCTCTACAATGCACATGTTCAGTATAAGCCATCAGAACTGTTGTGGCCTGATACATTTGAATCCTCCTCTTTCATGTCTTCCTAGTCGATTCTCGGGAAACATATCTATATTCAGCATACAGGAAGACAGTCATTTCGTTGTCACCAAGAATCAACTTTCGGGTCATGAGTCATGAGTGTGCCACATGCTAAACGATTTCATAGATCTTTGGATCAGTCTAATTAGTACCCTTGTGAAGCCTTAGTACAAGGAGCTGCAATTCATGGAGTTCAGCACTAATTTTTTTTTTTTTTGGACAAAAATGAGTTGTGCATTGCATCATTCCTTTGCAGGCATGTTCAATAACTGCCAAGTCTTTATTCTGGTTATCTAACGTATTCAGTACATCTTGCAGAATTGATAACTGGAAACATGAGCACATATTGCAATTCTTGAAAGAGAAGGTTAAGCCATCATCGGATATCTAATGTGGCTGGTAGTCTAGTCCTGGTTTGATCAAGAGCAATGATAAGAGTGGACTTGTCTTCTACCTGCATCTAGTTTCAGAGAACTCCAAATCTCACATATTGTTTTTAAGAGAATGATATGAAATTAATAGCAGCGACACACAAGTTCGACGGCTACTTCTTTATGCAAAACATGCTCTGGATGTTGCGTGACGTAATCAATTGATTTCGTCATTCCTGCTCTTTTATTTTTTTCCTTAAATTTTCTCACTCTAGAACCCCCCCCCCCCGGCGGTCCCCCTCAATTTGTCATTATCAGACTATCGCTTAGTAATACTGATTCCGAGAGGAAAACATTATATTATTAATATTTGTAATCATATAAAAAAACTTAAATGTCGCCATTCTGGTGAGGGTTGCCGTGAGCTCAAGCTGAAGTCTGCAGTGCAATTTGCTTCTCTATTAGTGTCGGAACTGAAATTATCTTCCTGTTTTAGCTTTCATAATTTGTTCCATCAATTGAACAATCTGCCAAAGGTGTTCAAATTTGTGTGTTTATTGCATTGATTGGGATTAAGGAGTCAGATTCAACTTCAGTTTCCTTCCATCCATTGTCCAGTGTACTACTTCAAACCAACCAAAATAGCCATTGCTTCTGCCAGGTGGTTTGTGCAGATACCAAAGGAACTGAAGCGTGCGATTAAGGCATCCATTTGATTTCTTAAGCAACCTCTTCCACATGCTAAGCCTGGATTTCCTCTGTTGCCATGTTTCAGGTATCCAATGTAGTCGTTTATCCTTTTGATATCCTTTAACAAAGCGTAACATCCTTCCACAGTTTGGATTAATTGTTCCCATTGAGTAAAGCAATACATATAGATGGAAATTGCACCAAGGGTGTAGCCTAGTGGTTGAATGAAGACGGGTTGAACAGCATGAGGTTTCAGGTTCAATTCCCAACGGAGAAACACTAGGTGATTTTTTCTCATCTGTTCTAGTCTTGGTGGACATGATTATCGGATACATGTTGGTGGTAAGTGGCAGAAATCCCGTAAATTAGTTGAGGTGGGTGTGTAAGCTGGCTGGGACACCAGGGGCAAAAAAAAAAGACGGAAATTGTAAATTTGTACTTCTTTGCTTTCTAATTTCACAACAAATTAAACAGGGAAGATGAAGAAGAATTGCCATTGTTTTAGGGTTTTGATAACCATCAATTGAATGTTCGCCTCGTTTCAGAAGCAACTTCGAAACCATAAGAATCCCCAAACAATATCAAAGCAGTTGATACATAAATTGCTTAGGAAAACATGCTCAGCCTATTCAGATTTTGGGGGATTTACATCTTGGACACATAGATAGTCCAAAGAAACCAAATCTTCTAGAGATTTCATCAGTAGGCAGACTGTTTACAACAACAACAAATCCAGTGAATTTCCATCAACTGAGATCTGGAGAGGGTAAAATGTATGCAGTTCATACCGCTACTTTCGAAAAAATAGAGAGGCTGTTTCCGATAGACTCCCCGCTCAAGATCAAGAATAGTTAACACGGTCATAGTAATACTTGAAGCAGAATGGATGGCATAACCGAGATAATACAAATAGAGCTAAGAGAGTAATGAAAATAAGAGCAATACGAAAGTAAAAAACAGTAAATAAGAAATAATAAAAGGTCGTAGCATACACTAATGGCTCCTACTAGTGAGCACAGTCATAAGCTTACTAAGCCGGCTACACCAGAGCTCCCTAATTACTAGCTATAACCCACACACGCATTAACCTTCTACCCTAATCCGCGATTTCCACACCTTCTTATCTAGAGTCATGTCCTCAAACTATGATGTAGTAATCAATGAAATTTTGGAGGGGATCCCCTTGTACTAGATCCTGGAAGCGAAGTTAGTAAGTAAATTTTCTGGCTTGTTTGAATAATTGCCAAGCAGATTAACATGAGAAGGAATCTATCATTGATTATGGTCCAAACAGGCTGATCTAACCATTAAGGGAGATATACCCCCCTCTGACAACAGGAGGGAGGACATTCTCTAAAGCAGAACTTTGGTCTCCACGTCCCTTCGTGAATAAAGCCTCTCTTTTCCCTTGTTATTAAAAAATAAACAAATAATTATACCTCAATCCCAAACAAATTACTCTGCTGTGCTATTTTATGCAACACCCATTCCTTTTTAGTTTGTTTAAAAAAGATATCACATAAGTATAACTAGAAATAATTTAATTTTAAAATTTTATTTTTATCCTTAATGAAATAATTTATTGTTACACAATATATTTAAGAATTGTTTTAGACTATAAATTTCAAAATTTATTTCTTTTTTCTTTTCTTAAATATGGTCTCAAGTTAAAAATATCACATAAAATGAAAGAGGGAATAGTCCTTTTCCCTTGTTAAAACCTATCACTAATTTTGGCTTGACCAGTTATCCCATGAACTTTCCCCATCAGAGAATCTACACATTATATGCGCCTCAGACTCAGATTTGATATCCATGATTCTTCTCCAAATCTGAGACTAACCAAACTTTCATGTTGCAGCAACTGGATGAACGTTCCTGCAGTAAATAGCTTCGTATAAACAAACTGAAAAATCAAATCAGTTTTCACACCAAATATTAAGTGGTTGTTCATGCTTGAATTTTTTTCTTCTTTTATGAGAAAAAATGAAAAAGTTTTTCAAACAAAAATCCGAAATTGTACTTTTTAAAAACAACTGCCACCCAAGGACTGAAGAGGGAAGACATAATCCAACTTGCGCTAGGAGAGGAATATAAAATTGCAAGTTCAGATGGCAAACTGATAAAACAGCGCAGACACTCTTTCAAAAGCAGATTAACAACATACAAGTGTTACAACATCACCACATATAAATTGACACAGATTTTTATAATTTCTGAAACCGTTTCAGAAACCGTCAATAAAAATTTCATATGTAAGTTAATAAAGGAAAAAAAAAAAAGATAGCTCAAAGCAGTAAAGTTCTATGGGGTCTAAGAAAGGACCCGACCACAAGGGTCTATTGTATGCAGCTTTGCATTTCTAAAAGAGGTTTCTGAGGCTTGAACCCATAACCTCCTGATCACATGGAGACAACTTTACCAGTCACTCCAAGTTTCCCCTTCATTCATATGTAGTTAAATCTAAAAAGAACTAGTTTTATGTGATTAACCCAGAATGTGTGATTAAAAATTGGTTTCGGGTGACTAAAAACGAGGTTCATACTTTAGTGAAGTGGGAGCATGAACAAAGTTATAAGGCTGAAACACATCTTGTATGGCCAATAGATTTATGTTTTAACTGACACCATTAACTTAGATGATTTTCAAGCACTACCAGCATATAAGCTTTAGTTTCGAGTAAACTACAGATTACAAATCAACATGCAGAAGAATGGAGAGAATTAATGAAAACGAAAACGGTAAGTGTATGATGACATCCTCTGGCCACCACAGTACTAAAAATAAAATACATGTATACGTCAAATTCTTTGAATAGTCTCCCACTTCTGTACAATTGATAAAGCTCCGGCGCAGTTGCATAAGAGCCACAAGTTTGATTTGCACAGAAGTACCTATATAACTGCACTGCCTTCAGCTTTGGTGTTTTTCGCCAACAGTTTTCTGAAACTCATCATCTTATTCAATGCACCAATATAGGCTCGGACACTAGAGATAACAATATCCATATCTGCTCCGGTTCCACTGGAAGAAGAAAGTAGATATAAAAGACATTTTCTAGTAAGAAAAAGGAAAGGTGACATTTTACGGACTCCGCCAAAAAAACAAATGTGATGAGTATGCATTAGCCACATGTTGAATGAATATATGTAGGACACATAATTGACATCCAGCCAAGCATGCATACCACGAATTTTGATTCTTCTACTATGTGCACACATTGACACTGGTGTTCCTTTTGAATAAGCCAAATGGGAAAATGGGAGATTTAAGAAAAAACTTGGGGGCACCGGAGTAACAGTTAAGAGCAGTACTTGCAAAAACCTGGGGGTTCAGCCCGGGGGCCGGGGGGATTGCAGTGATGAGGAAACACAAAGGGTGAGGACAGTCAATGGAGAAAAGAAACAAGGGGCCTGCAAGTCCTTTTGTTGGGGGAAGGCTGCACCTGTAGAATAAAGACCAAGTGGAGAGGAGAAAGGTGCAGAGGAAACATGAATCTGACATCTACGGTGGTTAGATATTTTCTATTTAAATATCCAAGCTTGTCCATGAGAAAATTAGGTGGGAGGTGACAAAAAAGTCTTTGAATTAAAAATGGTGACAACTTTGACCAGCTAAGGTCAAAACTTCATTTAAATTGTGGTCAAATTATTGGGGTGGAAAGTGTAATTTTTAAATTTTTTTAAATTTTTTAAAAAGTCCCCCAACTCAGAATTTCAAATTTTAGAGTTTTCCCCCTTTTTTTATCTTTCAATCTTTGTTCTTTTTCTTTCTCCCCATCTTCTTATTTTTTTCTCTCTAGAGATTTTTCTCTTCTTCCATTTTCTCTTCTTTTTTTTCTTTCTCTTTTCATTTCGTTCTTCCTTTTTTAATTTTCATGGACTATTTTTATAAAAAAAAATTGAAAAGTTTGAGAAGAAACTTTTTGATTTCTTTTAAAAATGAATGAAGAAATAATTTAGCAAATTCAGCAACTACGAGAGTTGGTTCAGCAACAGTTGGTTCGGCAACTACGAGAGTTGGTTCAACAACTACGAGAGTTGCTTCAGCAACTACGGTAATTGCTGCAATAACTACTATTCGTTGTTGTGTTACAACAACTGTCGAAGTTGGTGCAAGCAACTGTCGAAGTTGCTGCAGGGATTTTTGTGTAAATATGGGGTAGGGATCTTTGTATAAATAATAAAACTTGAGAGTTTTAAAATTAGTGTCATTAACACTAATCTTAAAATTGTCACCTCTACTCAATATTTAAGACTTGTGTCACTCTTTTTTAGTTTTGAAACTTTTTTGTCACCCTTAATTAATTTACCCCCATGGTTCTCATACAGCATTTCTATCTGAGTTCAACACAGTTAGCTTTATCAATAACATATAAATTTTATTTCACTTTGGTTTCATGTGCTCAGTTCCAACATTTACTCTGTCAACCTCTTTCCTTGTCTGTTTCCTAGGTTCTATTAGAGAAAGAGGGCAAAGAAGAATAAATGCAAACATGGCTGGTACATTTCATACCTAAATGTACGGTGAACAGTCTCTCCAGTTAAAGCATGGGTTGATGTATGGCCATTCTCTCCACGAATTAATACTCTGGTTGAAGCTATGGCATCTATACCTTGCGTGACTGCATTCATGGAATACTCAAGGAGTGTTACCGGTATCTGCACAATGGGGGAACACTACAATTCATACCAGACCAATAATGTATAAAACCAAAAAGATGATTAAATAGAAGACAAAAGTCTGACTGCTGATTTAGAGGCAAACACCATCTTCTTGAACAAAAAACTTGGGTTCTCTCTAGATATATATAGTTAACTGCTTGTAAGTCAAATTCAAGATGTAAAAGTTCTTACTCAACATGCATATCTAACGTAGTTTTACTTATTTTTGATAACTACGATAAAGCTAGTAGGTTGATCAAATATGTGGAAAATGATGAAACTGCTCTTAATAGATATGTTCACAGCACATTATAGCAAAATAGCTGGCATTCGTTGCGTAGAATTTGGGTTGTTTGCTGATGTCATCATTGAATGCAGCACTGGATGCTGAGTTAGGATTGGACTAAATTTAGAAAAGGACTTCATATGTGGTTATTAATTTGGGAGTTGAACTCTAGTCTTAGTTTTAAAGTACAAACATATTCTTGGGTTGACCTGACTTCTTCAACAACAAGAATACTGTTTTTTTTTTTTTCAAAAAAAAGAGTTGACCTAAGGCAACTATTGATGTCATAAATATGATGAAAAAAGGTACAGGTAAGAGGACTCAGCAAGACAATACATCCAAAATCATGAGCTGTTGAATATTTTTCTCAACAAAACTCGATGCATCTATAGCCAGGGGAGAGGATAAAATTAGTATTTATATAATTATGAATATGATTTGCATAAAAGAGGTTCTGCCAAATGTGTTTCGGATAAACTGTTTCATGGTTGAATATTAACATACTGATCAGCTTGCGATCAATATCGGTCCTAGCATTGCGGCAAGGTTATTAATAATTAGGAAGTTTCGTTTCTATTTCAGACCTTGACAATGAGATCAACTGCCTTATAAGCCGCATCAACTGGCCCCGTTCCAACAGAACAAGAAATATGCTCTTTCCCATCAGCATCAATGAGCTTAACAGTTGCCGTAGAAAGGCCAAGACTTCCACAGGTAACCTGTCCATAGAACAGGAGGTCTTTTGATCAGCTGAACTATCCTCTTCAATCCAGATAAGAAGTCAAAGACTTGGATAAAAACAGTGCAAATATAGTCAACATTAACATCTACCTGTACATTTTGAAGTTGCCAAACAAATTGAGGCTGGAAAACTTCATCTGACATCAGTGCTATCAGGTCATCATCTGTAATTTTCTGAAAGAGCAGGGTGGAGATAAATAGATGGCCAAAAAATATATCCACGATAACGACATCATATTAGATCCACATAGTAGCTCAACCTCAATTTTAATAATAATTAAACTAATAAAAGTGTAAATAGCCAGATAACCCTTTCAAATAGCAGAAGAAACTTTGACAACCAAAAGAGGATTTATAGATCCTTAGGACAAATTTGTGAGTTGCCTCACCTTGAGATGAGCGGTAGTACAACAACAACAACAATCCAGTGTATTCACACAAAGTGGGGTCTGGGGAGGGTAAGATGTACGCAGACCATACAGCTACCTCGAAGAAGTAGAGAGGCTGTTTCCGATAGACCCCGGGCTCAATGAGATGAGCGGTAGTATGCCAGTAAAAATAGGACAATTTTTCAGGGTTGCAACATACAAAACAAATAGTCATTGTTACTTGCAAAACAAATTTTTCAAGATTGCCGCATACAAACAAATAGTCAAAAGGAACCCTGAGCTCTGCCCAATCTTTTCGTTCACATCCATGCTCCATTTTCTTCAACTTTTTCTCCTCTCAATTCCACCCTTTTTGATACTTAAATCATCTCATTTTACAATAGCATAGAAGTTCTTACACACCAGTTGTTTCCAATTCCACAAGGTTAATGTACAACCCAGATACATCAATGAATAGAAACACTACAATTCACAAAATTTGAAGATGTGACATACTTAAGATTGTACTGGAAGTGAAGAGAAAGTAATTATATTTTTACCCCATGTTCTAGCCAGTAGGTTATCTGGGAAGGATGTTCTCATTAATCCCCTTCCATGAATTCTCAAAAAAAAAGGGGGCAGTGGTGCACTAAAGCTCCCGCTATGCACAGGGCAAGGGGAAAGGACAGACCACAAGGGTCTCAACATTAGCAAAATTGCTGAACTCCACACTATCCACATGCATTTGAATGATGACATAAATATTACCAAACAGCAGTGGAAATTTCAACAGCTTAATTCACCTTTTTCTTCTCAGCCACAGATTTGAATCGCCAAAAGAGGTCATCAAGTTCTTTTCCCTCAATTTCGTATCCAAGCTGCAATACGACTAAAATGATTTATCTCATACTCTTAAATCTAAGAAATAAACTCAAATCTCAGAGCATATAATTTACCTCAAGCATTTTGGCTTGCAAAGCATGACGCCCACTACAAACAAAAAAGTTCCAACATATCAATTTCCTTGAAGACTTATGTAATTCAATGCAAATAGTGAATAGAGCAGGTTAGGAAGGAGGGCAGACTGGAGGGATAAAGGTACAGACTGTGATGATGATTATTTGACACAATGGTGGCTCTGACCATATTAAAGTGAGACAAACTCAATCAACTTCTACTTCACCTTTCCAAGGGAGAGAGAAAGTTCCAAAAAAAAACCACACTATTCTAAAACAACAAAGGTTTGATTCACTATTTGAAACAGCAACTATATGTAGATCACAGAAGCCTTACTCAAGTACTAACAAAATATTTACCTCATAGCAACTAAAAAGATGTACTTTGCTAAGCTAGTTCAATAATCAAGGGATAATAAGTGAAAAACTCGAACAACACAGAAATCTACTACTTGTGCCATCATAGCAAGAAGCATTGATTGGTAAATCACATACCTGAGTTTCCCAAGGACAATACCGGATTCATTAGCACGATTAAGCCCAATATCTTCAGGAGACATGATCTCATATGTATCTTTGTGTTTTAACATTCCATCCTAAAGAGCATAAAAGTAGTTTAAGGACAAAAGCTTGAAAAAGGAAAAACTGAAATAATTTTTCGCATTTTTTAATTCACAGCCTTACTATTACAAAAAGGTGCAGAATCCAGCTTTGAGGTAAGGAAGAAAAGGGAGGGGAGACACAATATACTAAATATATTCAAAGAAGTTTAAATGAAAAACTTTATGCATTTGAAGATGAATCAAAAACAGATGCAAACAGATCAATTGTTTGAGCTCTAACAAGTCAATTATAGGATAGTAACTATGCATCTAAAGTGAGAAGGGCCATAAACAAATAGATAATCTGAAACATAGAAGAATAAACAGATTCAAACTCCTAAAGGAAAGTTCTTTTTTGTCAGGAGGTATAAGATCTCTGCCCCTCCTGGATTATGTGGCACTGAACGTTTATTATAACCTAATGCCCCAAGGACAACTTGGAGCAACTTCTAATTGTTTGTTGGGTCTTTGGGGCTTCTCTATTTATCTTAAAAGTCTTTATATTAAGCTGTGAGCCATTGGTTTGAAACTTAGTGATATGAGCACGGTTAACTTGGAGCACATTAGGAGGGACTTCGATATATGGATGATAGCTTGGAGCCCGGAGGAAGGCATAAAGAAACAAATACAAAAGGTCATGGGCAATCAAGATGCCATTTTGGCAATCAAGAAAGGCCCTAGTGGGTTATTTTGTAAAATAGTCGCTTTTGGAATATTTTGTAATAGACTAGTTTTGAAAAGGCAATAACTATAAATAGTTGTCTTTGTCATTTTCATACTTAGCTATTTTTGATGATTGAATTGTCTTGAATAGACTTGATATTTAGTTACTCTAGGTTGGGATAGTAACTGGATTCAATTCCAATCGTTAGGTTAAATCGAGTGATTCGGGTGGATTCCCAAATTGCTTGTGTTATCTTCTTAGCTTGAATTATCATCGAGTTATCATACTGTGGATTCAATTTGATTTCTCGTGCATTTGATTGAGTTCTCTTTTTCCCTTGATTTAATTGTTGTTCAATTGAGTCTTTCTTTCTTCCGTTCTCATCTCTTATTTCTCAACTAGCCTTTAACTTTGTTGTTTAATTCCACGTTCGATATCGATTTTAGTCACCTCCAACTAGGATCCTTATCACTTAGAGATCAAATTGTTCTTGCTAACAGAGCCAACTGTGTTCAATGTTTTACTTGGTTGATGGCAAAAGAAGCTTGTCTTACGCATTGAAATCTTCAGAGAGGGGGAATCAACATATATAGTTGGTGTTACCTACGTTGAAAGTAAGTGAGGACTCAACCATTTATTTCTTCATAGTTCCTTCACCTCATAGATCTAGAGCCTCTTTCTCAGGACTACATAAAAACTGCTGTTATGCTGGAATTTACGAGGTTTGGTATAGGAAAACAGGGAACTTGGAACACCCTTCCATCAGTAATTTGGTGGATCATTGGAAAGAAATAAATGCATGAGTTTTTAAGAGAAAAATGGAATCTTTAGTGAACATTAAATGATGTATAGCATTGCTATTTTTTTTTTAATTATTTTTTGCAACTGGGCCATTGCAAATGACATAGAGGTCATGGTTGACTTCTTGAATTCATTACGCAATCAGTAATGCAGCTATCTCTTGTAAATATTTTACAGCACTTCTTGTTGTACATTAATCAATTACATTTACCAATAAAAGACGAGATGCACATGAGTAAATAAGAAGATTTGCCTCTTCCAGGAGCTGTTTAGGGTTTAGAACATTTGTTTCTTTCAAACAATAATTAGAGCAAATTACACAAACCTGATGGATACCACTTTCATGAGCAAAGGCATTAGCTCCAACAATGGCCTTATGTGGCTGCACATGAAGCCCCGTGTACTCCTCTACCTGCACGACAAAGGTAAGCAGAACGGATATCGGCAGAATATTACCCAGTAAATGATCACCATATTATGCGATAGTAGGGTACAAACCATCTTGCTTGACATGAGTATATGTTGTGTATTAATCCCTGTATATAAGCCACCTAATACTTGCTCTCCACGGCATTTTAAGGCCATTACAACCTATTCCAGCATTGGAGAAGGTAAAGGGTTAGAAAATGAAAGCCAGACATGCCCAAGAGAAACCCAAACAGAAACAAGTACCACACAGGAAAAAGGAGCCCCATACACGTAAGTAGTTTGTCAGTTTCAACAGCACATAACACAACCAATGGCAAAAATTGTCTCCAAAATAGGGTTGCAAGCTTGGAACTATTGTTTTTTTTTTTAAAGAAAAGGTTGCAAGCTTGCAACTATTGTTTTGCAAAGGTTAGATAACTACACAGTTTCTACTCTAATATCAATCTAAATTCAAGATGTTAATTTAGTTAGGAAAAGGTAGAATAGTTCCTTTTAGGTGGAGAATGCCTTCCAAGATTACGGGAATTATTTTGAAGACCTAACTTTTTGTCAAGGAAGAATAGAGGGGAATTCATAATCAGGGTTGTTTAATCAGTGATTCCACCCCTTACCACCCCTCAAATTTTGGAGCTCAGATCATGCACATAAGAGAACTGAATGAAGTTTCTCAGTGAAAAGCCCTCACACCTCCTCCAAAGAAGCATTTCCAGCTCTTTCACCAATTCCATTGATGGTCACTTCTAATTGTCTTGCACCTGCACATGCTCCCTGAAATTGGACACGATTTAATGTGCATACAACTTAAGTTGGCATAAACAACCAGGTTCTCAACAACATTGAACCACATACAGCTAAAGTGTTGGCAGTAGAAAGCCCAAGATCGTTCTGGCAGTGCGTTGAAATGATCACATCTTCAACTCCTGGGGTATTGGCTTTTATATTAGCAATTAATTGTCCAAATTCTTCGGGTACAGTGTATCCAACAGTATCAGGGATGTTAAGAGTTGTTGCCCCAGCTTTGATAACTTCTCCAAGGATATGATAGAGGAACTCCGGATCGGACCTGAGAGGAATAAACAGGAAGCAAGGATTTTTTAATAAAGTAAGGTAATATTATTAAAGCTAGTACCAAAGATATAAAGCTCAGTTCAGGAAAAAAAATAGCAACAGATCCAATTAGTAGAGTGCTTGAATGTGGTTCCCATTGTCGATTCAAATCACTGAGCCAGTCTACAAACTTTTATAAATGGCAACAGAATAGCACTTGGTAGTTTAACCCTCTTGTTTGAGATCTCAAAGCATCATACCAGAGAATGTCTTGATAGAAAAGGGCAAATTAACAGACCACGAGGTCATATTATCTTTTTAAGTGTTCGGTTGAGAGGGTAAACAGTTACTAGTATATTCAAATAATTTTAAGGTCTTCCATGCACTAGTTAAGAAGAATGCCGTAAAAGCATTGTGTTTAATAAAACAAGTTAGGTGTCAACAGACCTGTGACGAGATTTTCTCCAAACTTTTCAGAATCTTCAGGATCATTCGCCAGATAAATTTCAAGTCACTTTAAAATAAACATCTGAATTTAAATAACACTATCTTTGAGCATATAACGATCTGTTCAACATATATGACCATAATGAATATGACTAATCCAAAAGAGAAACAAGGAAATAAGTCCAAAACTCCAACTTATTCATTTAGTTCCCGATTGGCAATTTATGGATAGCCTAAATTCAATATTTATCTACAAAGTACCAATGCTCAGGGAAAAAAAACTCATAAGTATCTCCAACAACATACCTAGTGTGTATGCAGACCTTACCCCTACCTTGGAAGGTAGAGAAGTCGTTTCTGATAGACACTCAAGTAAATTATTATCTCCATACAAGAAAAAGGTCTGGAATCAACAATTCTAGCAGGGATGTGGTCAGATAAAACGAAATGATACCCTAAAGAAATTATATAATGGTATTTGATAGGAGTAAAAAGTTTAGATTTTAATTAACTTAAACATTATGTTATCAATTTTATACTAAACTAGTGAAAATGGGGAAAATAGTAAAATGACGATGAAAAGTTTAGTCTGCTAGAGAAATTCAGGCATCAAGGTATACTGGAAACAACCCCTCTACCCTAAGACAGCAGTAAGGTCTGGATACACTCCACCCTCACCAGATCCCACTTTGTGGAACTACAGAGTACGTTGTTGTTGTTGTTGTTGTGAAGTTCAAATTTTGAATAGTTGAATATCTTCAAAAAAATTTGAAAGTTGAGGAACTGTAGTTGTAAAGTGCAAACCTTCCAGCATCTTCAGGGCTAAATTCAACATCCTGACAACCAATACTCCTAGCATAAGCCACCATACTCCTAGCTTTCTCAATAACTTCATCTCTACTCATTTTCAACTTAAACTTCATATGTATCTCACTGGTAGCAATAAACGTATGAATCCTCGGCTTCTTTGCATACTTCACAGCTTCCCAAGCCTTATCAATATCCCTCTTATTACACCTCGCTAATCCACAAATAACCGGAACATGTCCTTCCTCATAAACACCATTACCAACTTCCTTAGCTATAAGTTTGACCGCTTCAAGATCAGCTTCAGAAGACGCAGGAAAACCGGCTTCAATTATATCAACACCGAGCTTAGCTAATTGACGTGCAACGTCGAGTTTTTCCTTTGTCGTCATTGTTGCGCCTGGTGATTGTTCACCGTCACGGAGAGTTGTGTCAAAGATGCGGATGTAGTTAGGGTCCGAAATGTGAGAGGGAGTGTATTCGGGTCGACAGCGGATTGAGCAGCGAACAATGGGAATGGAAAATGAATGTGTGGGGATTGATGGTTTGAAGTTGAGGAGAGTTTGAGTTAAAGGGTTTCTGGGGCGGAATGAGATGTTGTAAGGATTTATGCTGATTGACGCCATTGTAATGTTCAGAGAAGAAGAATATGGAGTTGTGAAGGAGAGTTTGGGGTTCTACTGGCGGCGCGAGGAGGAGAGTTGAAAATTTAAGCAAATAAATATAACACGAAAGGGAAATGTGATTAAATTGCCAAAAAGAATAAAAGAACCTTTAATTTGATTTGAGGTCCCCGCTAGGGGTCCCCGCTGGGGGTGGCAATAATTTCAGCTGTAAAAATGTAAAAACAATTGCAGTGAATTGAATCACTCATATTTCAAATAGGTAAATATAAATTTTAATTCATTTTAAAAGTATATATAAATATAAATAAAATATAAATACTTATTTAAATACAAAAATCACCCACCTATACTTAAAGTTTCAGTTTTTTTTTTTTTATAGTTTCTTTTCTTTTTTTTTTCTTTCTTTTTTCCTTTAATTTACTTTTTTTCTTTTTAATTTTTTTAATTTTTTACTCATTCTTTATAATTTCTTTTTTTCTTTCTCATTTTTTCATCTTTTTTTTTTATTTCTTTTTTTTTGCTCTTTTCTTTCTCATTCTTATTTCATCATTCGTATTCGTTTGAAACCTACATGAGTTAATAAATATAACCTTCTAATGATCCCATTTAACCTATATAATTCATAACATCTCTTATCAATTAAATATAATCCATAGTCTCACTCCTTTATTATTATTTTTTCTATCTTTTATTTCTTTTTTCTTTTTTTTCCTTTAATTTACTATTTTTTTGTTTCTTTTTTCCTTTAATTTACTTTTTTTTCTTTTTCATTTTTTCCACTAATTTTTTACTCGTTTCTTACACTTTTTTCTTTCTTCTTTTTCATCTTTTTTTTTTAATTTTATTTATTTGCATTTTTTTTGTATTTTCGTTTCCCCCTTTTTCATTTTTGGTTCGTCATTTTTCTTATTTTTCATATTCTTTTCCTCACTTTTTTTTGTCATTACATTTTATATTTTTTTACTTTAAATTTATTTGTATCATACTATATATTTTAAATAAATTTATTATTTATATTTGAATAGTTTAGTTGTCAATATGTGCAATTTATCATTTATATTTATATACAAATAAGTATATGAATTAAAATCAACATGGGTTATGGTGCAGTGGATGGAGCTGCTCCACCCTTAACCAGAGGTCAAGGGTACAACCCTGGTTATGGAGAAAACTCTGTTGGGAGCGCTGCCACCTTAATGGGCTCTGCAACGCCCGATCCGGATTAGTCGGGGCTCCAATGCAGGCACCGATCACCGGATGAAAAACCAAAAAAAGTATATGAATTAATTGTATTTTCTTGAGACTAAAATATATATGGCCGAGGATCCACATAGCCCTCGAATTATAAATGTTGGATAAATATAAATCAATATGCGCATATGGTATTTTCGTTATCATAAAAAAAAAAGAAATAAAAAAAAATAGAAAGAGAGGTAGAAGTTAGAGATAGAAGAGACAAAAAAGCGTAAAGAAAGAATTGAAGAAAAAAATACAAAAAAAATCAAAAAGAAAAAAAAAATGAAAAAGGAGTAAAGGAAAAAAAAAGATGATGGTGAAAACAAATATACTGAGTGGTTATGATATTTTAGTCATCATCCATAATTTATACTCGACTTAATCATGTTCTTCCAAAATAAGAAAAATATAAAACATAAAATACAACTAAAAAAGAAAAAATGAGAAAGAAGTAAAAACAAAAAAATAAAAAATAAAAAAAAGGAGACTAAAAAGAAAAAGAAAAAAGAAAGTGAAACAAAAGGTAGAGGGTAGAGATAGAAGAGAGAGAAAAAAATGACAAAAAAATGAAAAAAAAAAAAAAAACTAGAGGCTACATATAGAAGAGAGACAAAAAAATAAAAAAAGAAATGAAAAAACAGTCAAGTTGATATAATATAGAAGTTTTAAGCTTTTGACTTAGGAGGTAAGGTGGGTTGAAGACATTTTTACCCAATCCATATTTGACCAAATTCATATTTACCCATATTAATATGAGCGGATTGCAATTCAAATCATTTTTGCTAGATTCATATTTAACCCGTCCAAATCCAATCCAATTCGTCCATTTGCCACCCCTAGTCTCCGCTAATTTTGGTGAACCTATAATTCGTGGAAAGGAGTAAGCCAAAATTTGAATTCTATAAATTGCTAGTTTGAGAATTTCACTGACGTGGAAAAGAGAGTTATTTTCATGAATACTTGATGCCCCGTTTGGCTATGAAAATAATAATTTTTTGGAGTTGAAATTGAAGTTGTGTTTGGCCATAAATATAAATTAAAATTATTTTTGAAATTTCGTGAGAGAAGTATGAGTGAAAAAAATTGAAAATTTCAAATACAATTTCAGAATTGTATTTGAAATTTTCATGGCCAAATTCATCTTCTTTCACTTTTTTCACTAAAGTAAAATAATTTTTCAAAAAAAAAAAGAAATAATTTTCATGGTCAAACGGCTACTCAATCATCCATGTTTTTGTCATAAAATAATATAGAATAAAGAAGAAGAGTAGAGAAAGTAATTCTTTATTTCTCTTCATAAGATTGAGAATACAATCGACAAAATCCCTCTATTTATAGAAAAAATACTCCTAATTTCTGATTAAAGGACAAATACTTCAAATCCTGATAGATATCAACTAGATCTTGATAGATCTTATCTATATTCTTGATAGACATTCACTATAATGTAAATACATTTATAACACTCTCCTTGAATGTCTAATTGATAGATAATGTGCCTCGTTAAAATCTTACTAGGAAAAAATCACTGAAAAAAATCTAGTGAAGGACAAAGAGTACACATATCTAATAATACGTATATAGGCTGCCTCATTAAAAAATTTACAAGGAAAACTCAGTGGGACAAAACTTCGTAAGGAAAAAAGAGTACAACTGTATTAACTCCCCCTGATGAGAACATCCTTGAACCTTTGCATCCCAATCTTGTGCACCATCTTCTTGAAAGTTGCAATTAGAAGAGACTTGGTGATAAACCAGCCACATTGACACTTAAAAGAATTTGTTGAATGTTAATATCATAATTTTTTTGAGCTTATGTACGTAGAAAAATTTTGGCGAAATGCGCTTCATTCTATCTCCTTTTATAAATTCTCCCTTAAGTTATGCGATATGGGTCAAAGAGGCATCTTAGCACTCGAGGACATGAAGACGTGAGTGAAAACCCAAGCTTGTGGGGCTGTCCATCTAAGGAACAAGCTTTGAAGTATTGAGAACAAGTCCTAACACTCCAAAACCGTCCAAGGAGTACACTTCAAGGCCGCCCCTTTGTTTGGGCTCATTAAGGGCCTTTGGTCATTTTTGTATTAAGTGTTGCCCTAGTATATAAATAGAAAATTTAGGTCATTTTTTCATTTAGAACTTGAATGATATATCTTGTAAATTCATTGAAAGTGTTTGGCAAGGTGGAATCCTTGTGTTGTTAATTTGCTTAGAAATGGTGGTTGCTTGGGAGTTCGATTCCCTTGAGGTCTCCGTAAGAGTGTAGGTGTCTTGTATTCATGTTTTTTGTGTTTTGATGTTTAATATACATCTTAGTCCCTATAGCGTGTAGTACATTATGTCTCACTATCTATCCTCTTAGTTATAATCATCTTGTTTTCCATTTTGTGTTGCTTGTTTATCTCGTGATAGTAGACTATTTTATGTCATTTTGTGGGCTGTTCTAGCACTTCATAGGTCATTATTTTATCATTTGGTATCAAATCTATCATTGATTTTGTTCCCACGAGATCAATCTTGGGCTTGTTCACTCAAAAAATTAAAAGAAGTGTTGAAAAACTGAAAAAACTCAAAAATAGTAATATGTCCATGTTTTTGTGCTTAAGTAGAAATTTGAAGCCTAGTTTTCTTGTAATTTTTGTGTGTTTTGTGTTTTCTAGTGTTAGATCTTTGTTTCCTAACATTAGAAGAGGTGTCCAAGGTCGAAAATCTCACAAAAAGAAGTTATTCTACGGGTTTGGTTTCTTGGCCAAAGTGGTGTTGTTGTTTGGCAGAATTTGTATCTAGATTTAGGTGTTGTTTTAATTGTCTTTGTTGTTTCTTGTGTTGGTTTTCTTTCTCTCTAACACTACTTAAGTCTAACCCAAGTTCTTGAGCAAAAAAAATTGCAAGTTGTTATGGGAAGAGTGGACGGTTTTGTTGTTGTTGTTGGAGTTCTTGTGTTATGTTGAAGAAATCTTGTAAAAGGTTGTTGTTTGATCCAAATTCGAAGGAAAAAAAGTGTGGATTCTTATTATTCTTGAAACAACTTTCAAGACATTACCAAAGAGGAAAAAGAACAAAAGACCTCCCAAAAGTCTTCGTACCAAAAGGGAGTAAATTCATTTTTTCTAGACAAGCCAAAAGAGAAAAGGGGGGCAAGACCTCCAACAGGTTGTCTTTCCATTTAGATGCAAGTAGGTGAAAGAATTTATGAGTCTTGAAAGTTGAGTCTAGACCTTGTTTGTCCCATACCTCAGCCGAAATTCTTCTCTTCCATACATGAAATTGAACAACTAGTTTCTTGAAACAAAATATTTTCAACTTTAACCACATTCCAACGTCCAATAGTTAAGTGCCACATCATCAAAGAGCTCGAGAACATTGAATATTTTAGTTTCACTTTCTTGTTTCCATTAGTTTCAATTTTGTTGATTCTCATGCTAATTAGCAAACTAGTAAATACCTACTAGGTTGTAGATTAGTTTTTTTAGTACGTTTTCTTTCAAGTTAAGCGTGTATTGTGTACTTTTCTCATTTTTAAGTCATAGTTTTTTCTTCGGTCCAAGTTCGAACATTATTTCTTGAGTTGTTTCAAACAAGAATCTACTCCGACCTCTAGCCACAATTGGGATCAAGTAACCTCATTGAAGTATAAGCGAGTTATCAACACTTGTGAGGCCAATAGAGTGAATACTTCAAAAGTGTGAGCTTGAGAGATTTCGGACTGTTTTGAGACAAATTGTGGATTGATTTTTGCTAACCTCTAATGTGTTTGCTTTTTTTATGTTGTTTGTTTCGTATTTCTTGATAGGTACAATAGCCGATGAAGGTGAAATGCCTAGTTGACTTAAATCCATCGTGGCAAAGCTTGATGTCATGGATAGCCGCTTAGGATTTTTTGAAGGGAAAATGGAGAGAATGGAAGGACGAATAGAAAGAACAAAAAGAATAATAGATAGAATGGAAGGACGAATAGAAAGAATGGAGAGCTCTATTTGCAAGAAATTGGATAACTTGATAGAGCATCCAAGCTTTCCTAATCCAATTCCCGTGAGTGGCCAAGCTCTACATGAGCTACTAAGTAATCCAACTAACTCTTGAACTCTAGTGAATAAGGTTAATAACCAACTAAGTGTTAATGATAGTTTGTCTTTAGGTGAGCTGAATGTACCTTCATTTTGTGATGATAATGTACAACTTGAGATTGTGGATACACTAGTTGATCCACCTAGTGTTGAAGCCATTGTGGCAAGTGATAGTACATTGTCTTATGGAAGTCATGAAGACCAACTTGTGTGTGAAAATGGTGATGTTGAACATGTTGGCTGATTGACTAAGGATGGCCCTCTAGTTGTTTTTGTTGTAGATCTTGCGAGTACGGAGGGAACATTTGCTCATAATTGTAGTAGTATTGGGGTAGGGAAGTATGTCCCCAACTCGTTCCCATGGACACTCCATCCATTTGATCCCGGTGATAATTTGAAATAGGTGATGATGTCTTTTGGAATGACTTAAATGTGCATGGAATATATGGTTTTCCTATCTCGGCTTTCAAGCCTATTTGTTGTTCTTAGAAGAGTCTAAGTTTTCCACTTGATAAGAAACTCTTGTTCCTTGTTTCTTATCATACTTATGTGGGTTGCCTAATTTATTCTTTCTTGGGAGGGTATTCGGGTAAGAGGAATATTTGGTTGTATGTGAAGTTTGAGATATCTTGGCAAGATGCTATGATTGATTACACTAATCCTAACCCTCATACCTTGAGGAACTTGTTTGTTTGTCTTTCCTATTATTTTGCAAGGTTCAGATTCGAGGATGAATCCTTTCTAAGGAGAGGAGGATGATACGGGTCAAAGAGGTATCTTAGCACTCGAGGACATGAAGACGTGAGTGAAGACCCGAGCTTGTGGGGCTGCCCATCCAAGGAAAAAGATTTGAAGTATTGAGAACAAGTCACAACACTCCAAAATCGTCCAAGGAGTACACTACAAGGCCACCTTTTTATTTTGGCTCATTAAGGGCCTTTTGGTTATTTTGGTATTAAGTGTTTCCCTAGTCTATAAATAGAACATTTAGGTCATTTTGTCATTTAGAACTTGAATGATATATCTTGTAAACTCATTGAAAGTGTTTGGCAAGGTGGAATCCTTATGGCAAGGTGAAATTCTTGTGTTGTTAACTTGCTTAGAAATAGTGGTTGCTTGGGAGTTTAGATTCCCTTGAGGTCTCCTTAAGAGTGTAGGTGTCTTTTATTCATGTTGTTTGTGTTTTGATGTTTAATATACATCTTAGTGCCTATAACGTGTAGTACATTATGTCTCACTATCTATCCTCTTAGTTATAGTCATCTTGATTTCCATTTTGTATTGCTTGTTCATCTTGTGATAGTGGACTGTTTTGTGTCATTTCGTGGGCTGTTTTAGCAATTCATAGGTCGTTCTTGTATCATTGTGCTATGCATGCTACATTATCTTCATATAAAATCGTGGGTACTTTGTCACATTTCAAATAACATTTTTCTCGAATGAGATGTATCATGCCTCAACCATATATATTCTCGGCTTGCTTCATGAATAACTATTATCTCAACATGGTTCAATGAAGTGGCTACGATAGACTGCTTTGTATATCTCCAAGATATGGCAGTCTCCCCATATGTGAACACATTTCATGTTTGAGACCGAGATTTATGCAGGTTAAATAAATACCCAGCATTAGCATAACTAACAAGATCGAGACTGCAATAAGATCATGTGTTTGATCTCATTTTGATGTCTCCTAATAGGAGCAGAACTATATCTTGCTAACAAATTAACTGAAAAGGCTATATCAGGCCTTGTAGTAATTGCAAGATACAATAGTACACCAATTGGACTAAGATATGGTACTTCAGGACTAATCTAATTCGGTATGTTTCGCATTTCAGCAAATAATCTTATTGCTTTTGAAAACTCTCCAAAAGTTTCAATGATTTGAAACCATCAATTTATCCCTCATAAGGATAATAAACAAGTTTTCCAGAAACTTTGTATGCTTCAGGCATTTTGAATTCTTTAGGAATTTTCATATGGATTTTTGACAAGTGACAATATCAATATGTGTGACATCTTTAAGTGTCTGGACCGCAAATCAATAAGTGTTATGCTTACCAAGATGCATCCTTTCATGTCAGTCGATAAATGTTTCTACGTCAGCATGCTTAAATAAACGTAGAATTCAGATACTCGTGATCTTTTACAATATTGTGCCAATATTGTATCAAAGATATTAATGATATATTATTTCGTATCGGTTCATAGTATGACATAACATTTTGAGATCTCATCACTTCATTATTTTCAGGTACCTGAACCTCTCATAAGGTTTCATGAAGTGTTACGCCGCAGGCTCTTCAAGAGCACATTGTCTTCTTATTATGATTACTTGCTCCTTATCCTTTTCAAGGATTATTTTATTTGGAACTGATTTATCTCCCACGCTTCATGCATGCATAGACTTTGTCCTTCATGGACATAAAATAGGAGCACTTGCAACTTAAATATGAGATACTTTCAACATTTGACTTGAATTATCTTTTGAATGAGGATCTGGTGATAATTCCTAACATATTTTATAGCTGCTTATAATCTCCCTCTTATGCTAGGAAAGTAACATATACCCTTCATCTTCTTTGAGGATTTCATCTTTGTGCATCATAGTATATTCATCAATCGTATACCGCATATCAAACTGTTAGATGGACAATGTATAGTTCCTGACTCAGAACCAACTTTGAGGGAGATTTTAATCATAATTTATTGGTTTGATCATACAAGTACTTTTGTATATACTATATCATATTTCAAACCAACACATGAAGCTTTGTTCTCATTAGCAATGATTCAGCTATTTATCGAAGACATTCTATGCCAAATCAACATTATCAAGATAACTTGTCTTGATTATACAATCTGAATATTATGTTCTTAACTTAATTTATATTGAGCAAGCAACTTTATGAATGCCAAATTGTAGGTTGACAATAAAGTACAAGTGATCATCTTATATCATGCATCTTAATAGATCACATGATTGGTGGATGGGTCCTTATTCACCTTTTATGTTTTTCAGATTTTGAGGGATCAAATCCCAAAATTAGTTGGTCCAACCAACTTATTACGAGAACAAGTAACATAAACAGTTCTTGAAGAATCTTCTAGTTCTTCAATACATGTCTAATACTCAATATGCACATCTTCGAGATGTCACAATCGTTCATATCAATTTATGAACTTTTATATTAGTAAACACCAAGTTTACCATGACATGTACTTTCTTTAGTAAATTTCAGATTTACTATTCCATGAATAAATTTCAGAATTATTACTTCAGAAGTAGATTTCAAAATAACTCTTCTCAATTATTCAGCCTCTTTCGAATGTGAGTTGTGATTCCATCATAATCAAGTGCATGTTTGCATTAATAAACTTCTCATTCCTAAGGAATGGAATGTTATCATGCCTTAAGCCTATCAAATTCTGATAGCTTATAACCTTTTCCATGATATTGCTAGTTCAGGAGCAAATCGAGGCATATATCATATATTGCTACCATATTCACTTCAAGAATGGAGCAAATTGTCATCTTTCGGACCTGTCATATATTTCTACCACATTCACTTCATGGAATGGAGCATATTCAATGGAAATTTTTCTTGACTTTTCATCAAAAACACATTATTTTGCCTTAGCCATCATAATATCATCAATATGGTGCATTGAGATTCAAACTCAACGTCTTATCCATATAAAAACGTCTTAGGCATAAATCGATGAGACTTGAACCCAACATATTATCATCTCTTTTGATAATATTGTTCTTGAGGAATAAATTTAAAACGTGAATGGTTCCAAACCACGTATTCCACCAAAAATATTTAACCAACAAATATGGGTGACTATATGAGAGATACATGCCCAGAATATCTAGTGATCAAAATTATCCAATTAACTTATTTAAACCAAGAGAGTCCATGAGTTCAGGGGAAGGAAGATGATATCTTGTAATACTCTCTTTATTCCAACTGGTCTAAGCTTATCCAAGCACATATTGAGTTTAAAGTTGGAACGACGTAACATTTTAAAGCAAGCGAACCCAAAGGTAGATTGTACTACCACTTATTATTAATTTTGAGATAATAGAATGAAAGCAATAACAAAAATTACTCCTCAACACTAGTTAGTTGATGCGAGTTATATGAATCCTCACAAACCACATCAATCAATTTAGACTCGTATTAATCTAATATTTAACAAGTTTCTGTTTTCTAGCACTATATGTTTTCTACACTTTCTACAAATCTACAAGACTAAAAGACTCCTAATGATTATTGGATCTACAACAAATGTATCAACATTGTTTTGCGAAAATTTTGACTTTTGAGAGTCGCCACTTAATTTTTGAAAAGGAATTAAGAAAACCTTTATAAGTTAATTTAAACGATCCAAAATAGAAAAATTATTTAAGTTTTGAAATTCTAGGTAAGTGGTTCCTATTAACATTTTAGGAAGGTTCCGCTAACTTGCGGTTATTTGGACTGTTTGAAAAATATCTTTGACTAACTTTAAAAAAAAAAAAAAAGTTGGTTTTTTTGAAAAGAAAGTGATTTTAGGAAAATATTTGTATAAAAAATAAATTTTGATGACTTAACAGGGGATTTAATCAAGTCTAAGCAAATGAAAAACAAAATAAGAACATAAAATGGGAAAGAGAGAAATTGAAAGATTTAAGCCGTTAGGCCTAAATCAATAAACTTGTCCTAAACTAATTTAGGCTTTTAGGCCCATCATCACCTGTCCTAATCTATATTTTCGAGCCTTTTTTGCCTCACAATCTACATTACCTATATTAGAATATAACTTTGGCTTCGAGACCCCAAATAAATGAATAAATAAATGACTAAGTAAAAAGAAGATAATAATAAAAATCAAGACTTTTCAAGTATTTTAGCAACCTCACAATGGGTTTTGACCCATTTTCCTTCTTCATCTGTCTTCTAGCATCTGCACGCCATGTAGTTGACCTTGGATTTAAACTTTGAATTTGACTCGAAGAGATGGACCTCATTGACCCATTACGAAATGCAAGAGGAGAGGAGTCCATTTGGACTCGAGACATTTTTTACATGCAAAGAAAAGATAAATAAATTAATATACGTTCAAGGCATAAAAATGACATATTTCAAAGCAAAAGAAAATATCAAGAACCAATTTTTGAATGACAAGCATAAGAACACTTGGACACGTATAACAAGAATAAGAGTCAATAGATAAAATGCAAAGCAAAGAGACCCACTTACATGCCTCATGATTTATGTTCATATTAAGAATGAATAAAGGTAAAAGGAAAAAGGTCGTATTCAATAAATTAATGCGAGAACAAACAACGCAAGCTTGTGAAAGTAAAGGGATGAGGCAATAAGAAAAATAACCATGACTTCTAAAATTGAACAAACATAGACACTAATCCATATAACAAAATAAAATAAAGGCTATTTTTTCATGAAAGAGAATCCTTAAATTTCAATTAAGGCAATATTAACAAAGATTTATACATCTAAATTACAACCAATATTTTAGGAAAAAACGTGTAACGGCCTATGGTTTTATCTTTTTAAGATATCATTGATTTTCTTTTGATATTATGAACCAAGGAGAGACACGAATCAAGTCTTTACACTCACAAAGAGCACATATAACAATCCAAAGGGAGTAAGAAAACTAGAATAAAGTTTGACATTTCTAAAAGTGAAATAAAGTTTCACAATCATACTATGCATGACTCAAAAATATCTAAATAATTCTATTTAGCCACAAAAATCCGAACTTTCTCATCATTTAGACAAATTTAAAAACATGCAAAAAAAAAAGAGGAATAAACATCGTGGATGGAAAATAAAGCTAGCACTTCATCTCTTATATGAGAATTTTGAAAATCCTTTAAAATAATTAACAAGAAAATGACAAATTCTTGATTTAATCAATTACTATTCTTATTAAGGCGAAACAAACAATAGTAACAATTTTTTCAATATAAAAGAAACAACTTTTCATGTTAAAAACAAATATATCCGCCAACAATGAATTTAAACATGACATGAGTACATCTTTTGAGCAAAGATCAAAACTTTATACGAAATAATCAAAGAATAAAGCTAAAAAGCAAAACAATCAATATTAACTATTCTTTTCAACATAAAAGAAACAACTTTACATGCTAAAATAAATATATCCACCAACAATGAGTTTAGTCAAGACATGAGTACATCTTTTAAGCAAAGATTGAAATTTATCTATAATAATCAAAGAATAAAGTAAAAAAGGACAAACAATCAATATTAAATATTCTTTTCAACATAAAGAAAACAACTTTACATGCTAAATAAATATATCCGCCAACAATGAATTTAAACAAAGCATAAGTACATCTTTTAAGTAAAGATTAAAACTTTATCTATAATAATCAAAGAATAAAGTCAAAAAGACATATACAACTATTGCTAGCTCATTGTTATACAATGAACATGAAAATAACCATAATATTGACACCACAACGTCCTATGGCCTTCAAGGCCATTTACAACAAACAATTCCAGCAAACAAAATTATAACTCTGAACTACGAAAAAGAAAAAGATGATGAAGAAAATGATAATAAAACTAAAAAAAGGAAAAGGTGTGTTTACCTTTTTTGGGGTGCAAATTGGGACTACAAGCTTTCTTCAGAGTCTTGATAACCACCGGAAAGCTTTCAACTCGAGAACCTCAATTAGCCCATGAATTTCATGAAAAAGAATTTTTTTTACTAAAATAAAAACTCTTCTTTGCTCGAAGTTCTTTTTTCCAACCTTGGGACTTTTTTTTTCACTAAAAAAAATTTCAACTATTTGCTCAAAAGCTTTTCAATTCTTTGAGGCTTTGAGACTTGTTTTTTCTACCAAAATAGTGGTAGTATTTATAGGAAAGGATTGGGATCCAATTCTATTAATCTACCAATGTGGGAGGAAGTTTTTTAGGGGTGTTTTTGGAATTTAAAAATTGAAGATAAGGTGAGGTGAAAGATAATATGGGGAGAAAATTATACAATGTAGTATAATTTTTGAATTTCAAAATTGGAATTTGGAAAAAGGAAAAATGTTGGGGAGAATTGTAAAATATAGTACAATTTTTGAATTCAAAATTGGGAAAGAAAAAAGTTGGTGAAAAATAGTACAATGTAGTATAATTTGAAATTATTTTTTGGTGGAAATTGGGTAGAAGTTATGAGAGTTTTTGAGAATTTTGGGGTTATTTAAAATATAACCCCAATTGAAATTTAAAATTTAGCTATATTTATTTAATTTTGACTAAATTAAAAATCAATTAACGGATTGCATTGCAATTATGACCAATTTGATTTCAATTATGGCCAAATCTAATGATTGACTAAATTAAATTGAAATTCAATACTAATTAATACTTCTTTTAATCCTGAGCTTCTTGATTTAATAAAATCAAATGTATATTTATCCAAATAAATTATTTTGATAATAAATTATATTAAAATCAAGATTTTAATCATTATATTTATTTTCAAAATAATCCTTAATTAAAACCCAATATTCCATAGAATACATATTTAAGTAATCAAATTATATAATCTCGTATAATTGAACACGATAATATATAATCACTACTTAAAATGACAAAATCATGTACAAAAATATTTTAATTTTTTTTATTTGGATGAAATAAATATTTTAATTTTATTAAATATTGAAGAAACTCCGGATTAAATTTAGTCGTGGAGGGCAAAAATTAGGTGTCAACAAACATAACTAAATTATAATCCCAACTATCAGGAATGATATGTTTGGATTTTTTTGTTGTACCGTGCCTTCTTGTGCTAAATTTCCATGGATTTCAATGGATTGTAGGTATTTTAAGACAACTTCCTTAAATATGATTTTGTCATTACGTCTTAACATCTCTAGTCACCATGCTTTTACACCCAAGGTCAATTTTATAGACCAATTCCCAAATATATATCGCAATTTGACTATGCACAATGTTTAAGAATGCAAAGTAAGACTTTCTAGGGGCTTTAGGTTGTAGGTGATAAAAGAGTTTTAAAATGAGATGTAGGTGATACAAATCTTAATAATTGAGTGGAGGTGATAATTACTTTATTATGGATTAAGAAAGTTAAAAAAGTTTAAAAATAACCCACAAGTTTTTTAATTTACTCTTTGATCCAGATATTAGTTAATATAATAGGAAACGGAGGGAAAAAAGACGCGTTTCTCTCTCTTCTCATCCGTTGTTGTTTGCTCTCTTTCATTGTTGTTGCTACTTTATTCATCATCTTCTGCTTCATTATCATCATTTTATACTTCATTATCATCTTTATCTTCTTCTTGTCGATCATTGTTGTTGTTGTTATTACTGTTACTACTGCTATCTAACCAATTTTTTAGGTCAAATTTTGTTTCCTACATCGCTTTCCACTTTGGCATTACTTTATAGTTGACTTTGGCAAGTAAAATTATGATTTTTATTCGAATTTATCATCTGGGTACACAGTTAAAACTGTTTTATCCAACAATGGAAAAAATCCGATCATGAATCCAACATAAGTGCCTATAATTTAAACAAATCACTCATTTAGCACATTAGATAAGTAATCTGTTGCAAAGGAAGACTCATATGCTGGATTCATATTTATGCTTCTATAGTGCCCGTAATATGAATCGAATAGATGGGTAATTTGTTGCAACAGAAGATTTATCTGTTGCAACAAACTAGTTATCTATTGCAACATACTAGTTATCTGTTGTATCAGACTGATTATCTGTTGCATCAGACTGCTTATCTGTTGCAATATATAAGTAATTTATTACAACAGATGATTAATCTATTTGGAACAACTCAAATCAGCCCCTGCCACAAAACCCAACAGATAACCAATATGTTTCAACTTCTGCTATTGCTACTAGATTTAAAATTATTCCTTACGTCTAATCGTCGACATGTTTTTTGAGAAGATAATAGATAGAATTAAAATTAAATACTTCCTCCATATCAAATTATCCGTCCCAAATTATTTTACTTGTCTTTTTTCATTAATCAAGAAGAGACAAAAAAATTTCATGTTTTATCCTTTTTCATTAATTACTTTTTCTTCAAATTAAAATGTAAACATCAATTAATAGGGGTATTATGGTAAACTAGGCATGTTATTAGTTATTTTTCTTAATCAATGTGTCATCTCAATTTGGGACGGGTAATTTGAGACGGAGGGAGTATGAATTAAAACATCAAAGCCGTGAAACAGACTAGTTATCTGTTGAAACATATTAGTTATCTGTTGCATCAGACTGCTTATCTGTTGCAACATATGAGTAATCTGTTTGGAACAATACAAATCAGCCCTTGCCATAAACCCAACAGATAACCAATATGTTTCAACTTTTGCTATTGCTACTGGATT
>NC_061116.1:121728834-121824364 GCF_002878395.1 Capsicum annuum
TTATTATTATTATTATTATTATTATTATTATTATTATTATTATTATTGTCAGCCTACCAATCTTCAATCGGTAGTAGCAAGGCCCTCCTCAACATGTAGATCTCACGGAGCATCCTTGCTCTAACTGCTCCCAGTTCCTATTGCAGGTCATGAATCTGCATCCGAAGTTTATTTACGGCGTCTTGCAGAAAAGCAACATCTCACACTGGATTAGCCATATCAAGAACACATATGAATTGACAAAAACATAAAAATAAAAGTAAAGAAAAGAATATTCGAATGTAATACAACGTATACTACGAATTGGCAAGAAAAAAACTTACCTGAATTAGGGAAGAGAAAGTGGTAGAGGGTGTAATATGAAAGACAAGATGCAATAAATAAATAGAGCGTAATTGAATGAATGATTGAGTAAGGAGAGACCTATTTATAGAGGATTGAATTTGAATGAGTGAAATAAAGGCACGACTGTTCACCTCCATTTATTAATTATATTTTTTATTACTGTCAAAAGTTATGACTTAATTAAATTAAGAAATATTGTGATAAGTCATGACTTTTCATCATATTATTATTAATTAGTTTTTTTCAAGAACCATTTTTATTGAGTTGTGACAACAGATTCTATATCTGTTGCATCAGATAACTCATCCATCACAACAAATACATCATCTGCTACAATAAATAGAAAACCTGTTGCATTAGATAATCTATCTATTGCAGCATATAATCTAACTATTCAACTCCATTTATTAATTACATTTTTGATTACTCTGAAAAGTTATGACTAAATTAAGTTAAGAAATATTATGATAAGTCATGACTTTTATTATTATTATTATTATTATTATTATTATTATTAATTAGTTCTTTCCAAGAACCATTTTTATTGAGTTGTGACAATAGATTCTATATCTATTGCATGAGATAACTCATCTATGACAATAGATATATCATCTGTTGCAACAAATAGAAAACCTGTTGCATTAGATAATCTATCTAGTGCAACATATAATCTATCTTTTTTTTTTTTTTTAAAAATTATCATCATATCATTAATCCAAATTTACTGACTTTTTTATTATATAAATTAAAAAAACAGATTCTAAAACGAAAATATTTTTTTGTGAAAAGAAATGACGCCTATTTAATAGTAACGTCAATTATTCAAATTAAATAATCACTGGTTATAAATTGTATTTATCATTTATTTTCTTATTGTTTTCTGTGAAAAGAAATGACTTAATTAAATCAAGTTGGTGAGTTTTTTATTATTGTGACAAGTCATGGCTTTTCAGATTATTATTACTCCTTCCATTTAAAAAAGAATGACCTACTTTTTTTTAGTCCGTTTAAAAAAGAATGACCCCTTTTTTTTTTTTACAATACTTTGATTTCAGCTTTTCATATGACATGTTTAGGACCACAAGATTAAAGAACATTTTGGTACATTTGAAAAAACTTTAATTTAAGGCCACAAGATTCAGAAGAACTTTTCATATGACATGTTTAGGACCACAAGATTAAAGAACATTTTGGTACATTTGACACAACTTTAATTTAAGGCAACAAGATTCAGAAGTTTCTTTATTTTCTTAAACTTTGTACCAAGTCCAAGTAGGTCATTCTTTTTGAAACGGAGGGAGTATTAAATAACCTTTTTCTCAATTTAAAAATTGAAGGCACCTTTTCAATAACCATTTTTGTAATAAAATAATAACCATTTTTATTGAGTTCTAGCAACAGATAGTATATCTATGCATAAGATAAACCATCTGTTGCAACAGATAAACCACCTGTTGCACAAATCGATCATTTGTTTTAATAGCTTTTTTGATTTCTTCTAACAGCTGATACATCATTCACAATAGACGGGGAATTTGATGCATCGACAACATTGTTGAACGTGTTTTAGACAAAAAGTCACAACTGTTTACCTTTTTCTTAACAATCATCATATAAGTTAATTAATCCAATATTGTGACTTTTTTTAATTATATAATAAATAAATAATTTTAGAAAATAAATTTAATAACAAAAATGATGAAAAGTCACGATCAGTTATTAAAATTAAATAACCATTCTTTTACGGTTTTAAATTGTGTTTATCATTTATTTCCTTATTATTTATTTATGAACCATTTTTCATATTAATTAATTAAAAATTCATATCTTTTCACCCTCTCAATAACAATAATAACCTTTTTTTAATTAATAACTGCCTGTTGTAACATATGATTCATTTTTTGCATCAGATTAACCTCTGTTGCCACAAATGCTCAATTCCTACCACCAACCGTTGACATGTTAAGAATAAAGAATAAACAGAATGATAATTAAATATTAAATAAGAATTTAAAATTCAAAGTCGACCACCAAACATAGATTTTCGAATCCCTTGGGTAGATTCGATATACAAAAGGAGGAAAATACATACGCTAAAATAAAAAAAAAACCTAATTATTATTACTATTATTATTATTATTATTATTATCATCATCATTATTATTAATATTATTTCTATTATTGTCAATCGAACAATTTTCATCCGGCAGCAGCAGGGCCCTCTTTAGCCTTGTTCTGAAGTCGACCAAATCCCTCTGGAGTTCATCAAACTACTTTTGAAGTTTCCACAAGGTCTCGATATGAATCTTCTTGTACGAATCTGGATCAACCATATTTGTAAGTATAGTAGAATGAACGAGAAAAAAGGGACCTATTTATAAAAATGATTGAATTCGAAGGGGTTAGTCAAAAAGCCACGACTGGTCATCCCTTAATTAAATAAAATTGGTGACTTTTTGAATATGTAAATTAAAAAAATGGATCTAAATACAATATTTTATATTTTATTATATTTAAAAAAAAGAAAATTACTTTAAAATAAATCTAATAGATGGGTAATCTGTTGCAAAATATATTCCATCTGCTAGATAACTTACAACATATTGACAATCTATTGCAACAGATGGATATATCTGTTTGATTTTTCCAATAGATATGTCATATGCTGCAATTGATTGATCATCTGTCGTAACAGATGTCTGCAATTATTTGATAATTTAAACAGATGTGACATCTGTTGCAATTTGTTAGTTTGTTTATTCAATTTAAGCCATAGATGGGCTAGGAAGAATAAAGTGCGTGCAGATGGATGGATCCACTATTATGTGTGGGAGTTAAGTATTACTGAAAAGGTCATCAGGACAACACACACAAAGTATAATATTTTTTTGAATGTAGTTTTTAACCGATTAGGCACTGATTATTCAGACAAGATCTTTCATTGTACAGTTAAGTTTGATGGATTCGAATTCATAAGGCCGAGGGCCCCATGAAGATGGTGCAGGTACCTTGTTATGAATTACTGATGGTTGTTGCTCATTTTATGCGCGTCAAGTTTTAAGAAGGGTTCAATATTTGGTGTCATTGCATAGATCCAATAGCTATAGGACTTAAGTGTGCATTGGAATTTGAGAAGGCCTCCAAAGCATCGTACTGCATCCAATAAGAACGAAAAACCAATAGAAATTCCCTTGGTCCAAATTTATATGGAAGGGTTGTTCCAGAAGATGATTATACGTCAGAAGGAGCTGAAGAAGAATGTTTGTAAGGGAAAGAAGAGTTGATGAAAGACTATATCATCTGATAGCTAATTAAAGAGGAGACATAGAGTGGCACGGAACTTCTAGCGAATCTGGCTGATGAAATTATCTTAAAACATGAGAAATCTGAATCAAGTGCAAATATAAAAGTGTATTCAGTAATGTAAATTCGTCCAATGTTTCTCTGAAAGAAAAATAATGCAGATGGACACTTTGCTAGAGAGGTGCGACTAGGTAGCGTGGTCGGAATTATCACCTAGATAGAAAATAGTTGAAGACCAAGAAAACAGCCTTATAGGCATCGAGGTTTAAAATAATGTACAGTAAATCTAGAAAACTTACGCCAATGGTAGCTGCAGTTAAAATAAGAAATCTAAGCGAAGGCAACAAAAACTTAAGCCAATAGTAGTTGTAGTTAAAATAAGAAATCTAAGCGAAGGCAACAACTTTTGCATGGCGAATATCTTGTCATCTATATTGGAGAAGAGTGATTAGCATAAAGTCTGAGAGATTAAGCTCATTTGATTTTTCCACTAACTCGGGAAGAGATTTTTTATAGGATAATACGTCTGGAGTTACGTAACGTTTGATAGGCTTGGTAGAGTTAGTTTAGATCAAACATTATGTAGCTCCTTACTTATTAATTTATCAAATCTCTTGAAGGTTGGTTGAGCAAGCTGCATTGAGCAACACTCGATAAAAGTGACCTATTCAACTGTTGGGACCACATCTTAACTGTGCATCAACATATTTTGACCTAAAAACATACACAACGGTCCTACATGCATCCATTAAGGCTTCTAAAGAAAGTGTTTTGAAGGGCTTTTAGAATGCCACAACTTTGAAGATAGTATTCCTGATCAAGATAACAAGAGATCAGGAACTCTATACCAACTTCAAAGACGGCAACGACATGCTTGAATACCAAATCAGAAAGCTTAAAAATTATCAAAATTCACATACTACAACAAGCCTCTAATCTTTTCCAAGATATATTGAAAGCATGCTAAGACTAGAAAACACAATCAATTATATCCATATTGATAAGGAAGTAATGATACTCAATCTGTCTTTTAATCTTGTTTGTGGTTCTGATCAGGTCAGCAGTAGTGGACATAATCGGAACCACAAACAATAAGGCATGAGATGCAATTTAAAATTCAGAAATTGCTGCCTTCACTTAGATTCCTTATTTTAACCACAGTTTCTATTGGCGTAATTTTTCTAGACTTACTGTACATTATTTCAACCCTCGATGCCTGTAAGGCTACTTTCTTGGTCTTTTGCTATTTTTTATCTAGGTGATAATCTTGACCATGCTGCCTAGATGTAACTCCCTAGAAAAGAGACCATCTGCACTATTTTTCTTTTAGAGAAACACCAGATGGATTTTTCATTACCGGATATAATTTCATATTTGCACTTGATACAAATTTCTCATGTTCTAAGATAGTTTCATCGGTCAAATTCTCTAGAAATTACTTTACACCATACCCTATGTATCCTCTTCAATTAGCTCTCAAATGATATAGTCTTTCATCAACCACCCATTTTCCCTCGAAGTCATTCTCCTACTGTACCTTCTGGTATATAATCATCACCCCGAGCAACCCAACCATATAAATTTGGGCTAGGGCAATAACTATATTGATTTCATTCTTGGTTAAAGCAGTAGGAGGCTTCGAAGTCCCTCTCCGGGTCCAATGCACCCTAAAAGTTAGTCCAATCGCTATTGAATCTCTTTACAGTGCCACCAAAACTAAATCCCTTCACAATGCTTAACACATAAACATGAGCAACAACTGATATTAAACTTTAACAGGATATCAGAGCCATATTTAGGGTCCCTCAGCCTTATCAATTCGAACCTACTAAACTTAACTATAAAATTACAGATATCTTGTTTTCATGATCAATGACTAATTGGTAAAAACAATATTTATAAAATCAGTGTACTCTATGTGGGTTTCCACGATAACATTATCAATAATACATACCTCCCATATATGAAGTGGTTCCATCTGTAAGCATCTTATTCCTCTGAATCTATCTTTACTGCAGCCTCTAATGTTGGTCGGGAAAAAGTTGATCAACTTTTAGTTCCTTATATCTACAAAAAAGAGGGAAACAATTGATGTCACAAAAAGAATATTATCCTCCTGTTGCAACAAGTATATAGTCTATTATAATAGATGTGGAGTCTGTTATAATAGATATGGAGCCTATTGCATCAGATGTGAAGCCTGTTGCATCAGATGTGGAGCCTTTTGCAAAAGATGTGGGGTCTGTTGCAACAGATGTGTAGTCTGTTGGAATACATCAAACCAGCCTTGCTGGTGGTTTGATTTTTTCCAAAAATTGCTCCATCTATTGCAACATCAACAATGGCATAAACTATAAAGAAACAATAAATAAAAAACATCAACAACAAAGAAATAACATCATTTGTTCCAACACCATCAACAACATCATCAACAATAAAGAAGTAACATCTTTTGTTCCAACACCATCAACTGTTTGAAAATTTTCAACAGTTCAATTATTTATCACAACAGATGCAAATGTCTATTTGATAATTAAATCAAATATATTATCTATTGTAATAGATATGAATATCTATTGGAAAATTTCTAACAACTCAGTCATTTGTTGCAATAGATTTCAGTGCAATTGATTTAGGTGAAACTAGGGATGAATGAATAAATTCATAGGGTCAACTACAACTTTAATTGAGTCTTTGCAATTGCATGGTGTTGGTATTATGTTCATATTGACCCGAGTCATCGATCGATCACTCTGAGTTAAAAAGATTCTCATTAACTTAATGTTAAGCTAGTACCTAAATTGATTTAGGTGGAATTAGGGATGAATGAGTTCTCATTAACTTAATGTTAAGCTAGTACCAAAATTGATTTAGGTGGAACTAGGAATGAATGAGTTTATAGGGTCAACTACAACTTAAATTGAGTCTTTATAATTGCATGGTGTTGGTATTGCGTTCATCCCAACCCGAGTCATCGATCAATCACTCTGAGTTGAAACGAGTTCTCATTAACTTAATGTTAAGATAGTACCTAAATTGATTTAGGTGGAACTAGGGATGAATGAGTTCATAGGGTCAACTACAACTTCAATTGAGTCTTTGCAATTACATGGTGTTGGTATTGCGTTCATCCTGACCTGAGTCATCGATCGATCACTCTTAGTTGAAAAATTTCTCATTAACTTAATATTTTAAAAACTATATCTTTTAAAATTTTAAAAATTAATTAAGATCAATTCTGACCAAATTAACAATTTCAAAACTTGACATTCTTTTCCAAAATTATAAATCAACCCATACAAATCATCTATTTGCATGAAAAACTTTTTTTGATTTCAAATCTGAAGTTCTCGATCTTTTCTTTTTTACCTCTCTCAATAATATAGATAACAACTACTCAACATATTGCTCAACCCTTCAAATCAAATTGATTTTCTTCCTATTTCCGACCACATAGTTGTTATTTTTGATTTTATTCTCCCTTGTATTCGTTGTTTTCTCTGTCTTCGTAGGTAACAGAGTTTGAAAAGAGTTCTATATTTTTCTTTATTCTAAAAATTAGGGACTTTTAATTAATGATAAAAAAGAAGACTTTTAGTTGTATTATCTTCGAGAATGGGTTAACAATTTTGAGTTTTGATGCTAAAAAAATAGGAAGCACCCGAGAAAACCCTAGTTTTTATCTCAGTGTTTTGTTGACTATTATGGTATTATTGGATGGTATTTGTGGTGTTGTTGGTGGCTGTTGTTGGTGGTATCGGTATTTGTATTTTTGGTAGTGGTGCCGGTGGTCTTGGTGTTGGTATTGGTGGCATTGGTAGTGGTCTTTATGGCATTGGTGGTGGCATTGGTTGTGGTGGTGGTGGTGGTCTTGGTGGGCTATCTGTTGCAATAGGTGAAAGATCTATTGGGAGATATTAAATAGGTCTTCAAACAGATTCCCCATCTGTTCCAACTGATGGGTTATCCGTTGGAGTATTTTTTTTGTAATTTTGCGTAAAATAATTTATTGAAATTTGTCTTACCTTTTTTTTTAAAATTATACAGACATCAAATGCAATGTATTTTTTATTTTTTGATTTTTTGTAGTTAAAAGATGTCTCTTAAAAGAAAAGAAACTGAAAATGGATCAACTTTTGACCACTTAACAAAAAAGGCTAAAGTACAGATAGATTCGGAGGAACTTCCTGAACAATCTCAGTCAGGACAAAATGAAGTTGAGGAAAGTAATAACTCCTTCTCACCAATAAGGTGTGAATTAATATCAAAATCCTAGCATGATACTGTCAAAACCATTAATATGGACAGGTTTCGAGTTGCGATGCTAATAGATAGCCCTAAAAAAGTAACCGGTGATCTTGTACTTAAATGTCAGTTGGGGAAATGTTTTGATGAACTTAGTAGTATTATGAAGAATGAAAATATAGACAGTCTTTTTAACTAGAGCTGCTTTGCATACTTTCTTAAGCTGCCTGAGGACCACACTCTCTTTTTCCCAATGAGCATGGTATATGGTCTTCTCAAGCGTAGGATCAAGTACGCGGGGGATGATAAAGATTCAAAGGAGGGCAAAAAAAAGATGGATGAAATCTGGATCAACTACTATGGTATGCCAATTTATTTTGGATTGAAAGTGTTTGCCATAGTGACGGGCTTGAGATGCAATCGTCCAGAAGAACCTGTCATCAAGGAAACACCCCACAAAAGGTCCAACAAATGCAAGGAAAAAAAGGTGGGTTGTTGGGCATTGTTGGACGTAGCTATAAAGCGGAGGATTTGATGGAAGATCTCAAGGATAAAATTATTCCGAAGCACTACAGGGAGAAATTATGCTTGGTTTGTCCATTCCATTTTATTAGCAAGATACATCAGGAAAGTCATAGAAGATGATTTATTGGTTCTTGCTAATGATTTTGAGAAATTCAATGATTATATCTGGGGATATGACAACTACTACTTGACTGTCCAATATTTACTGACAAAGCTATCCACAGGGAGGATCATATTATACGGCTTTGCTTGGGATTTCATGGTAAAATTGATCACTATTTTTAATCATCCTTTAATTTATATTGAATATAGTTATTATGATTTTTTCTTGCTTGCTTTCTGTTTACATTTTTTAGGCTTGGGGATATGAAGCCATTCCTCCTCTCCAAAACAGTTCAAGGATTACTCGGATAAGGTTTCTCATCTAAAGATCCTTAGGTGGTTGGCTGCAAAGGGCAGCAAAAAAAATATTAAGGAGGCTGATCTCTTTAACCCTCCGGATGATGCAGTATGTCTTTTTTCAACTAAAATAATTTGCCTCTACGAAAGATATTAAAATAGATGTGCCATCTGTTGTGACAAATAGGTCGTCTGTTGCAACAGATTACCCGTCAACTGCAACTGGTGCAACAGATGGGTAATCTATTGTGACAAACGATCTATATTTTGCAACAGATTAACCATCTATTGCTCTGGTTCTCCGAACCCAACTCAATAGATTACCTATCTACTATAAATTATGCAACAGATGGGTAATATGATGCAACATATTATCAATCTATTGCGACATATAGATCAGCTGTTGCGGCAGCTAGATCTTCTGTTGCATAAGTTGGCTGTGTTAACATGTAACCCAACTGACTGCAAATTATTATTATATGATTTAAATGCCCCATGTATTTTTTTTAATATGTTATTCATCCTTGGATCGTGCCTACTGAGCATGAGTTGGGGATGACTTCTTTTATTACTCTACGTCTAGTTGATACAAAAGCAGACCCAATAGTCGAGTTAATAAAGAAGGAATTTGCTGGAGAAACATCCATAAGAAGAGCAGTTAGGCAAGGTCAGCCTAGTGTTGAAGCTCTCATGACCAAACTATTGCAATAGATCCAGGTGCTTCTTTTGAGGGGGTTGCTGGTGGAGTTATTATTGATGATGGTGGCAACCATTTTGATGCTGCTGCTACTGCTAGTTGTGATTATGAGCATGTTGGTTCTTAGGAAAAAATAAATACGTTTGAAAATACCCCTTGCACAGGTACCTCTCACCCCTACACCGGTCCTTCCCACCGTTATAGTGGTCCTTCTCACCCTTCTTCACCCTCATGTTCTTATTGCAAATGCAAAGTGTACAAGGACAGAGAGGATAAACTCCTTGAAAAACTAGAGACTATTGCTGAAGCTGTCGAGGAGTTGAAATCCAAGAGGGGTATTATACCATCCAAGAAGGTGAGGGAGACATACATTTCTACAGTGGAATTTAAGAGAAAGAGAAGAAACATTAGACAAATACTCTCCATTCTAAAAACAGAAAAAATTCCAACTTCTCCCGCTCTAAGAGTTGTTGACGTTCAGTGGCAGCTAAAGAAGGTGGACATATACGCGACACTTGGCGACGAGGGGAAGAAGGAACTGGAAAAAATCATGACTGACGAGACGAAACCTCTAGAAGAATACACCATGCATTTCTTTGCCGCTAAAGACTTCATGAGTATGAAAAATATACGTGAGTGATACGTGGACAATGTAAGTTTACTTTTGCTAACCTAGCCTTCTAATCTACTCCATGAAGAAGAAGCTACGCAATAGATGTGTAATCTATTGCAATAGTTGGGTATTCTATTACAACATAATACACATCTATTGCATAAGTTGCGTTAGCTGGGTAATCTGCGAACTGATTCAGATGACCCTTTGCAACAGAATCTTTATACTGTATTTTTCTTCTTTACAATTAGTAACCTATTTAAAAATTATCTTCTTATACCATGGTATGTTGATGAAATTCTCTGCCTCATGAGGGGCAGGCAATTAGCGTACCCAGATGCTTATGATGTTGTCGATAGGATAATGGATCTCAACTTCTACAATAATTTCAAGAGTAGGTATGATGATCTCTGTAGGCAGGATAGTCTCGGTGGCCGGAGATTTGATAAGTTAGTTTCTATGTTCCAATGGGATGAAGACGTGATTAAATATGTTAAAGGAAAGAGGCCATATCCACACGGTAAGAGTTAGACTATGGCAAAGAGAATCCTTACAGTCATGAACATAGAAGTCAAACATTTTCTCGCCGTTGAGATATGATTCAACGAGAGAAAGATTAAGGTTTATGACTGCAACTTACCTGTCTTCAACGAGGATACATTTTTTAAGTCACGTGCAACCACTCTTGAAGTTGTTCCCCAAGTTGTTGACGTAGAGAAAATCGATAGATCATTTGCTGGCAAAAGTCTTGATGAAGGAATCATGGGATTTTCAAGGTTGAAATAAGAACATCCACCTCTAAAAAAATAAAACCGGTGCAGCGTGTGGGCTGTACTCATTTACATACATTGAGTGTTTGCTGACCGACACAGAAATGATCGATATGTGCGACGCCACTATGGGAAAGATGCAAGAGGTCTGGGATTATGGGGTACTAACTAAATGGTTGGAGCCCCGTGTATAAAGAAGAATATTTAGAAAGACAGAGACGAACATGACAATAATTTTTTATTTCAAGCCACTTCACTTTACATGTAGTGACAATAATTTTTATGTCTGGCAAAAGTTAAATTTTTATAATGCAACAGATTGTTTATTTGTTGTAACAGATATAATACCTGTTGTGACAGATTGATTATCTATTGGAATAGGTTGGTCAACTATTGCATTATGCAGATGTTTTCCAATCTGTCTGTCATAATAAATATACAATCTGTTGCAACATATAATATATCTGCTGCTGCTGATAGGTAATCTGTTAGAACAAATCAAAAAAGTAGAAAGACCTGTTACATAATTTCCAGCAGATGACCTACATGTTGCAACATATGTCTAAATCTGTTTGATAAGACATGTCTCTGTTGTAGTAGATGTATTATCTATTGCGATATTTGAATCTAGTATTCTATTTCAAGTAAAATTTTCAAAACTAAGGATTAAATTATATTATAGACAACATAAAATAAATCGAAGCATTCGAAAATTACATGAAATAACTCAACACATAAATAAAATGTAAAAAAATCATTATGGGTACAAATGATCTACTCTACAAATAAATAAACAAGTTAAACCAATGAGGATAGGTTATTACATTGACAGACTTAAGCTATAAAGATCTACTCATTATGGACAAGTTTTTCTTCATCTGGTGCTATGGAATTCGGCTTTGGTCATCGTGGATCTTTAATATCTCTTGCATACGGCTTCTGAGATTTTGCTTCTCCGTATTTCCATAAAAGAGTAGCATATATTTTGCGGAGTAATCCGGCATCAAGTCCATAATTTGGTACTTGTAATCCATTGCTCAGATACTCAGTATAAGCGGCAACAAAAAGACCGCAATCCCTGCATTTAAAAAAATAGATAATCCATATCTTGTAGTTCATGCAAGCGTTGTGAAATTTATGAAATTAAACTAAATCATGACATTTATACTTATAGGCTACCAATAATTTGTTGAGCAATTCCTTTAACATATTGTACATCAAATGGATTACCTATTTTATTCTAGTATGCTTCAATCGTCGACCAATCAGTACGAACCTTTTGGTCCAAAAAGTCACTCATATCAAGGTAAGTAGGCAATATTTTGGCCAACTTTTGTATCTTAGACTCAAGCTATAAGGATCTACCTAATATGAATAAGTTGTTCTTCATTCGGTGCTATGAAATTCGACTTTGATCGTCGTGGATCTTTAATGTCGCTTGCTTACGGTTTCTTAGCTTTTTCTTCTCTATATTTCATAAAAAAAGTATATATTTTATGGAGTAATCTGACATCAAGTCCATCATTTGGTACTTGTAATCCATCGCTCAAATACTCGATATAAGCGACAACAAAAAGACTGCAATCCCTGCGTTTATAAAAATCAGATAATTCATATCTTGTAATTAATGTAAACATTGTGAAATTTATGAAATGAAACTAAATCATGATACTTGAATGATACTTATAGGCTACCAATGGGTTGTTGAGCAATTCCTTGAACATATTCTTTAACAAATGAATTACCCATTTTATCCCAGTATGCTTCAGTCGTCGACTAATCAGTACGAACCTTTTGGTCTAAGAAATTACTTATATCAAGGTAAGTACACAATATTTTGGCCAGCTTTTGTATCTTAGACGACGAATCAGAACGTCTCATTTTTGACATCGAGGACTCGAATGTGCCTCTCTTTTAGAACGACGACAGCCAATACCCAATGGAATTCACCACCACAATTGATTGAGATGTACACTTCGTCTATCAAATGCCAAGGTAAGCCAGCTAGAATGCTAAAACCTTTGATGATGTTGATTAAGCATTCCTCACTTTGAAAAACTTTTGGGTGTTGTTGACAATACCTATCGTAGGAATTATTGATGTAAACTTTGTACAAACAATTTTTTGTCGTGTATTTGTATTGTTCTTATGTTTGCAACTTGGTCTTATTTTAGAGGTAGTAAAAAATGACATCGATGTGCTGCATATATTATCAAACATTTTGGATTACATGACAAAAAAATTAATATCCAGATGCAGTTAAATAAAGCATTAATTAATAGTAATATATATGACATTTAAACCTCACCATTCCAGCAAGTTTGGGGCTGTGATATCAAATAGAACCAATGTTTCATTTCGAGATATGCAACAACAAAGTCAAACATATCAAAACCAAGACTCGATTTGTTAAATTTGTAGCGTTCGTCATTTTATTTTCTATATGATGATTTATATGTGTTAATGTCATGTTCTTACAACAAGAATTGTATAAATCAATATCTTTAAAATTGATTTATGTACCTGCCAGCATGATGCTTTAACAGCCCATCGGCAATCCATTCTGAATAGTCGTTGATCAACTTTGTTAGTTTTTTTAGAGCCTTGTTCAAGATGTTGAACCCTTCAAATGAGTAATTCTTTCGTTCTCCCGAATTGACAGGCTCCACTTTTTTTTTCTTTGGAAGTAGTTGATGGATTATCAACTACGATATTATGCTTTTCAGTAGTAGCTTCTACTGTGATATCCACCTGGAAAGCTAGAATTGTCAATGCTAATTATAGATATACAATAAATTATCTATATGTTGCAACAAATAAGTTTTATGTTGCAATAGATGGATCATCCATTGGGACAAATTCGAACAAGTGACTCATCTATTGTAACATAGGACTCATTTGTTGGTAGAAATTAAAATAGTATGAAAACCTATTTGATTTGCTCAAACAGTCAAACATATGTTGCAACAGATAACACTTCTGATGCAACGGGTTAGAAAATAGTTATAATAGATGTATATATCTGTTGAAACAGATATGTGCCTATTTGTTTATTGGAATATATGATATACATTCACCTTCTTCAGCTCATGCTGATCTCCTGTGGCCCTTGTACATTGAATAACAGTGCAAGATAAAGACAGAGGCACTGCAATTTTGCTTTTTTTGATGCTTGATGATGCCTTGGAAATATCTTTCCTTCTCCTCTTAGACACCTTGATCTCTAGTAGAGTGTATGGATATGAAATCCTCTTTGATGGAAAGACACTCCTCTTAGATGTCATTTCCTTTACAGAAGCAGTTAATGCATTAATAGCATTAATCACTCCATCACGTTTCGAAATGCCATCTTGATATTTGTATGCAGAACATTCGCTAGTGGCAAAATCAGGAGAAAAATCTGTATAACCGGTATGATCATAATCATAATGGCTTGTTGTTTCAAAAACTGTAAGAGGAGCATCATTAGCCCCAACAATAACACCACTACCACTACTACTACCACTACCACTACCACTACCATCATCATCAATAACAAGCCCACCCTCTAAAATTATTTTTTTTCTGTGATGACTGTTGCTCCAAATAATTTTATTTTTATTCTATCAACGATTATAGGGTTCGATAAAGTTTACACAGACCATAAAGTAAGACAAAATGGCATCTGCAACTCTCGATTGGTCGGAACAAGCCACAGATGGGCAATCTAAAATAAATCAGTACATATATTAGAATGATGATGAAATCATTTAAAACAGTCATTAATTGAAACAAAAACATGATTAGAATTAGACTTACTGCTTCCCTCAGGGGTTGAAAAGATCAAGAAATTTTACATTTTTATCAGTTTTGGCCGATAACTATCTCAGGATTCTTAGACAGGAAACTTCTTCCTGGTAGTTCACTTATTGTCTCAAATAAGGAGTGGCTTCAAATGCCCAAGACTATAACATTACGCCAAAATATCAAAAGCATTATTGAATAAAAAAATGAATTGTATAATAATAGAAGAAATATTTACCATGAAAGCCCAAGGAAATACATATAAGTTGAATGTCTTTGGCGTTAACGGAATCAACAGATATTTGGTAGTCATTTTGAAGCTTTCATAACCCCAAGGATAGCTGTTAAATGCCTCAGGATCCGTGGAGAGATTTATTAAACCAAGGCTTATGTTGTTGTTAATGTCCAAAGAATATTATGTACAAACCAAACCAAGCACAATGATTGCTTGTGCTTCTTTGAAAGTCCTTTACCTTTCAACGCTTCTATCAAATTTTTGTTTTTGAAACTTGGACCAACAATGGACACCAGGTCGTCGCGATCACTCTACTTGCCTTTGCTTTTTTTGGGTGTGTGGGGTGTTTTTTTTTGGGTTAGAGTATGTATAACTTGAGAAAGAGAAGAGGGATAACATTTTAGTCCAGTAACTATGGCAAACTCCTTCTAACCAAAACAAACAGGCATGACACAGTAATTTACCCACACCTCATCTATCTTATCTTTGTTTTCATACATAAACCTACGCTTGAGAAGATCATATACAATTTTCATCTAGAAACGAGCATTGTTGTCCTCCAACAAATCAAGATATTACCCAAACCAACTTTTCCTGAAATAAGAATTCGATTTTTATTCTTAAAGTATTTTTCTGAAGGTGTCGAAAGATTTTTTCATGGCTGACTTAACCACGAAATCACCCATTAAAACTGTGGCACCATCACACTACATTCTTACAGGATAACGATCAATGCTGAAGGTTTTGACCAACTCTTCGGCAGAAGGGCTATTAGCATTTGGATCATCTATTTTAAAATATTCCCCTCCCCGTGTTCATTATCTTCTTCTCTTGAGTGAGATAATAATTGTAAAGCAAGCTCATAGAGTGGTGGATGTAGCCTAGCTGCTTCACTTGTTCCTTTACTTGGACTTGATTCGGTTTCTTTTCTTTTGTGAGACATATTATCTTAAATTAATAGAAACATAAAATAGATTATAATTGATTAATGCATCATTAAAAAGGGATAACAGTAAATCTAACATGCACAATAGTAAAATAATAGTTCCAACAGACCACACATCTGTTGCACTAGGTATGTTATATATTGCAACATATAACTGACCTATTGCAATGGATGAGTAAACCATTGAAAATAATAAAAATAGATTACTAATATGTTGCACTAGGTAGTTTATCTGATGAAACATATAACCAACCTGTTGCAACAGGTGAGTAAACTGTTGGAAATAATAAAAATAGATCACTAATCTATTGCACCCGATAGTTTATTTGTTGCAATGAATGAGTAATTTGTTGGAAATAGTAAAAAGAGATCACTCATCTGTTGCAATAGGAAGGTTATCTGTTGCAACATATAACTAACGTGTTACAAGGATGAGTAATCCATTGGAAATAGTAAAAATAAATCACTGATTTATTGCACCAAGAAGGTTATCTATTGCTCTGTTGCAACATATAACCAACCTGTTGCAATGGATGAGTAATCCACTGAAAATAATAAAAATAGATCACTAATCTGTTGCACCAAGTAGCTTATCTGTTGCAACACATAAATAATCTGCTACAACGGATAAGTAATTTGCTGGAAATAATAAAAATAGATCACTCATCTATTGCACCAGGAAGTTTACATGTTGCAATATATAACCAATGTGTTGTAATAGATGAGTAATTCATTGGAAACAGTAAAAATAGATCACTGATCTGTTGCACCAGAAAGGTTATCTGTTATAATATATAACCAACCTATTGCAACGGATGAATAATTCATTGAAAATAATAAAAATAGATTACTAATCTGTTACATCAGGTAGTTTATCCATTGCAACATATAACCAACCTGTTGCAATGGATGAGTAGTTCGTTTGAAATAGTAAAAATAGATCACTCATCTGTTGTACTTGGAAGGTTATTTGTCGTAACATATAACCAATGTATTTCAATGGATGAATAATTCATTGGAAATAGTAAAAATAGATCACTGATCTATTGCACCAGGAAGGTTATCTATTGTAACATATAACTAACCTGTTGCAATAGTTGAGTAATCCGTTGGAAATAATAAAAATAGATCACTCATCTGTTGCACCATATAGGATATTTGTTGTGGCATATAACAAACCTATTGCAGCGGATGAGTAATTCATTAAAAATAATAAAAATAGGCCACACATCTGTTGCACCAGGTAGGTTATCTGTTGCAGCCAATAATAACCTGTTGCAATGGATAAGTAATCCGTTGGAAATAATAAAAGCAGATCACTCATCTGTTGTATAATGAGTTATCTGTTGCAAAATGAGTTATCTGTTAGATTTTTTCCAAATAGAAGAGTCGTCTGTCACAACAGATGAGTGATTCATTAGATTATTTATCCATTGCATCAGATTTTCATTATTGCATTAGATTTACATCTATTGCATCAGATAGTTCATCTGTTGCAACACTATTTTTACTAAGAAAAATAATAAATCAACCCAGCAACACCGACACAACATACATACACTAATAATATCAACGGTGATCAAAAATCACCAACAAATCAATCAACAGTTCGATAACAAGAAGAAGAAATACCAGAAATTAGGATTTTATTTGGTCCACATTTTAAATTTAAACACGAAATATTGAAATTATTAATTAATACTAGAAGAGAAGTTAGTTCAAGTTCCTCTATTTCTTTATGACTAAAAAGATACAACTTTTTACCCGTGAAAGAAGAAATGGGACGACAAAGAACTCGAAGTTGTTATCGCCGGAGAAGTTTTCACGTCGATTGGCGGTTGAAAGTTGAAAAGAAACTTGCCCGACTATTTATCGCCGTAGGTTGAAGTCACCGGGGATTGAAGGGAGAAATTTTGTAGAACTCTTGGTTGGGAGAGAGTTGAGAGAAACTGTTGAAAGAGAGAAGAGAGAGACAGGTTGATTTGGATTGAAGAGGGGTGTGGGTTGGGTTGATTTGTATTTTTGAAAAATAAAAAAGTTTTGAAAATATTAGTCAAGTCCGGAATTAACTTAATCAAGTTTCCTAATTATGTTTGACCCTTTAAGTTGGTCAATGTCACCAATCTTTCATTCAAGACTTAAAAGACACCTTTTCTTCAATTTTCTCGACTTTCTATGGTCTTAAACTCAAGATGATTCATCAAAACAAAGGGAAAAAAACAATAAATGAAACATGTTACCTGGATTAGAGATGCTAGTTATTGGAAAATATTGGCGGCCATACATTATTATCAAATAATTAAAGCGTCGTGCTGATAACGTGCTATAAAATAATTCTAGTGGAGAGAGTAATTATTTATTTCACTTTAGAATGAGATATCATAAGATTGAGAATACAATGAACAAAATCCCTCTATTTATAGGAGAAAATACTCTTAGTTTTTGACTAAAAGACAAATACTTCAAATCTTGATAGATATCAACTAGATCTTGATAGATCTAATTAGATCTTGATAGATCTTATCTATATTCTTGATAGACATTCACTATAATGTAAATACATTTATAACACTTTTATTATATTTAAAGAAAAATATTATTCAATTCTTTTTATTTTTCTAAAAAAATATTTAATCTTTATCTCTCCTAATTGATGTGTCATGTCACTAAATTTTATTTTATAATAGATATATTTAGCTCTTCAAATCTATTTATTCAAACGTATGACTCACAAAGTACAAGAAAAATGTAAATAACGTAAAAATTATCTTAAGATTATACAAAAAGAATTTTTAGGTAATTTAAGTTTTCTATAATTCTTTTTACCAAAGAAAAATCGATGATAAACTTGCGATATTTTTTGTTGCCAAACAAAATTCAATAATTTTTTTAATATGTATTATTACCCCCTAAACTTAATTTGGACGTAGATTACTTGCAAATATTTATGCAAGATAATTTTTGATAAAAATATAATGAAAAGATGAATTTTTTCTTACAGATGTTTTTTGCAAGTAATTGCTCACAAATAAATCAAGTCAATTTGTAATATAAGGCATAAATTTTTTAAAAAATATTATTATTTTTAATTTAGTTTCTTCACTTTTTTCATAACCATTATATTTATATTTTATTTTATTATACAATTAAACACCAATTTATATCCTTATCTCATTCTAAATTCACGAAAAGCAAACTATTGTTAATTGATTAATATTTCAAAGATCCATTTATAATAGTACTAAATAAGGGATCATTTTGTTAATACTTCTAAAAAAATATTGTTTCAAGACTAAATAATTTTTTTTCCTTCAAAAAAGAGGGATTTATTCTTTTATACTCATATAAATAACAAACTTAACGTTTAACATATGAAATTCGTTGTTTTTATTTCTTTTACATTTTAAGAATCTTTAGTATATAAAATAAATTACAAAAAAAATTAAATGAGTACCAATTCGTATAAGTACTTGAGTGTTAAGTGGCGAAATAATTAAGTAAATAAAAGAAACTTTGAAGAGTACATACCAAATAAATAATTCAAGCTTTTGGTGTAATTAAATTAACATTTAATGATTAATATATTATGTGTAATTTTTTTTTTTTTAAAAAGAATCAGGATAAAGTTTTAGTTAAATAAGTTTGATAAATTAAATAGATCTATTTATCTAAAGAAAGAAAGAAATTTTAATGACATGACATTTCAAGTAGGAGAGAAAAAGTTTTTGGTATTAAGTATATTTTAACGAAAATAGGGAGAGTTGGATGTTATTCTTATCGTTGATGAAACAAAAGTGATATTTGTAAGCAATTTTCCAAACATGGATGACCATTTAGAGAATTAACTCTGGAAAAGGGTACGTACAATAGATTTTTGGAGTCAGGTATTTGTTTGAATTATGCATATAGTGGAAGATTAGTGCAACATTCAAGTGAAAAATCAATTTATAGATGAAATATGAGCAGAGCTATTTAAGATAAGGTTAGTATTTTATAATGTTTTAAAATGCAGTTTTGGGGCTCACCTAGACAAAACGTCTCAAGACATAGGTGTGAAGCTTACATCTTAAGTGTCGACTGTACGCCCCAAGCACGCTTGACGCTCAACGCTCGAGGCTCGCCTAACAGGTCTTAAGCAAATTATATGCTGAATTCCTTATTTCTCTAATAACTAGTGTTTGGCCCGTGCTGAGCCCGAGCCCAAATTACAATTAAAATTTATATATATTCTTTAAAATAAGGTTCAACTCTTGTTTCTTCTTTGTTTGTGTGACAACAGTTTAATATTTTGTAAAGGATTCTAAAAATATTAAAGTACAAAATAATATCTGAAGGTTAATGAATAATATTTTTTAAATTTATATATTAGATTTTATAAAAAGAAAAATTAAACAAATATACCAGAAAGCTAGTTTCTATTTTACTATTTTTTTTTTAGATTATAATCTCTAATGATTCAATTTTGAGCTTTATCATAAACTGTTTGAAAATCAAATGTTATTTATATACCAATTTTAATATAGCTATTTATTAAGTAACTTTTATATTAAAAGTGTCCGCACATAAAATTGGATTCATTAATTGTGTTCTAAAATTTATTTTCGATTGAGATGAAATTACTATAATTTACTTTGGCACCTTTTAAGAGTATTTAACAATGAGAGTATTTATTATATTTACTCTTCTAAGAAAATTTTAAAAGTTGAAGGAAAGATGTTTTTTAATTCTTGAATGAAGGATTGGTGACATTGACCAACTTAAAAGGTCAAATATGTAACGCCTTGAGTCTGTACCCCGAACGCTACACGGTGCTTACGACCCCAAAGGACCACAAACTAACCCATGACTGATATCTGCTGTGAGTATTGAATAATAATATTGAAAATAATATGGAAAATAGGCTGAATTGCCATAAGGTTCAAAATCTAAATACTGATAAAGAATATCAACTGTAATAATAATCTGCAAAACTAAATACTGTCTGATAGTTTAGTCTGAAAAGCCTCTAATTGAACTGCCTGGATGTGGAGTTGATGAGACAAGCCCCCAACTAACTATGATTACTGAAATACTGAAGCTACTGAAAATACAAAAATAACTGCCTATCCTCGATAGATGAGGACTTACTACTAAATCTGACACTGTTGGCTGAATTTGAATCTGTCTATGCGAGGTCAGGAACTTGAGCATATGAATCTATGATATGAGACATCATAGCATAAAGAAAGAGTATGCATCAGTACGTGGAATGTACTGGTATGTTAGATGAGGTAAGACTGAATGCAAGGGTTCATATGCATGAACAATAACTGACTGAATGATATAGAGTAACTGAGTATGAGAGTACATGGATAAATGGAATTGCTGAAAATAGTGAGTATGCAATACTGTGCATATACGTGTATACTATAACTGAGCTTTTACTGTATTTGAGTTCTGAGTTATGATAACTAAGTAACTGATATCTGAGATTACTAATAACTGAGTTACTGAAATTGATAGACTGTATCTGGCAGTCCTGATTCTGTAGAACTAAACTGAGTTCTATACTAAAACTGAAACTAAAATTGTGGGAAGTAATCATCTAACCGACATACCCCAAATAAGATAACTGGGATCCAACCTATAACCCCAGTTAGAAGGGTGATAGTACCGTGCCATGGGTAAAGACAACTGAAGAGTTACCCTCATCTAGCAGGTACTCTAATGAGAATGGTGGTACCCTCAACTGGCAGGTTAAAACACCTCATCAACCTTCAACTGGCAGGTTGATGTCTCAACCTACGCTGGTTACGTAGTTTTGGAATGCAAGAACTGTTTCTAAGGATCACTACTCTACTAGTAGGTGAGCCCTTATCCTTGGATTCACTCGGTGCTGAATTCCACTCCCAACTGAATAGATACTAAACTGATAATACTGAGATAAACTAGACTGATACTGAGTTCTGTAATTGACTAAGTTCACTGAGTTCTGTAACTGACTGAGTACTGCTGTTTTGTGTCATGACTGAGACTATTCTATAAATATTGTAGCTCTAGATAAATAGCTAGATTTTTGGATATTGAATACCCCTAGGACTCGATAGCATGAAATTAAAGCATAACATGATCTTGAAAAGCATAGCAATGTCCACTTGTTCATAATTCATTCATAGAGACATTTTATCAAACACTTGTAGGGTATAAACTTATAAATATGCTAACATGCCATGATTTCACCATTTAATTCACATGTACATTCTATTAAACACATGGAGAACACAACATAATGCATATAATCATGGGCAATATGTAAACATTGTAACTATAATACCCAAACTTGCAAATTCATGGACAATAACCTGGGAACTACACAATTTAATATACATGCTATTTTAATTTCATGGAATCTACAATTAATCATGGATTGAAACTCAATTAATATTATGAACATGAATACAATCCAATTTCATGCATGTAAATCATGAATCAATCATCTTGTAGGTTTAAAAATGGATTCTTGGACTCTATGGGTGAAAGGAACCCATAGATGAACACCTAACATACCTGAATTGATAAGTTCTTGGTGAGTTTCTTGAGATTTGCTCTTGATTGCTTGAAGATTAGGGTTTTCTAATTGAGAGGGAGCTTGTTGATTTTTGGGGAAAAAGTTAGAAAATAATGGGTTTAAAACACTCTAGGGATTAAATCCCATATCTAGGCATATTAAAATCATAGGAAAAGACTAGTTTAACCCTGGAAGAAACTTTTAATTTTCGTCAAAATTTTTCCAACCTGGGCCCTTGGCGCAATGCGGCGCTATCGTGCTGTGTCGCTAGAAACTGACAACTAAAAAAATGGCTAGTGGTGCGACGTGGTGGAATCGTGTGGATTCACTGGATTAAGGACAATTGTGAACTGGGTCTATGGCGTGACGTGCCATTATCGCGGAGCAACACTAGAATTTGACAACTGCCATTTGGCTGGCCTTTGCGACATGGTAAAGTGCTAGTTGGCACCCTGCTTTACAAAATATGCTATAACTCTTCACTCGGGTATCAGATTTGGGCGAATTTTATATCGTTGGAAAGATGACTGAATTTCCTACACAATGGTAAGCTCTAAACTAAAAAATACTGGCTATTTTAAATTTTTATATGGAGTAACTCAAGTACTGAGAGTTAAATTAAGCTAGGGAAATACGGGGTATTACAATATCTCCCCCTTGGGAACATTCATCCTCGAATGAGACTGATTAAGCTGAGAAACACCAATAGACTGAGTTTACTCACTGAACATGCATATATGATGCATGGAATACATGATTGAAGCTACTAATAAGATGAGTTTTTATACTAAACATGAATATCTGATGTATGAGTACATGGATGAACTGATTCATGAATGCATGGTTGAATATGCAACGGTAAAGAATTCCAAATTTATAATTGTAACTGAACATGAAACTAAGAAAAACTAATATAGACTGTTACCTTAAGCTGATTCTGAGTTTGCAGAGAAGAGGTGAGGATACTTGGTCTTCATATCTGCTTTTGCTTCCCAAGTAGCTCCCTCAACGGAATGATTCCGCTAAAGAACTTTGACCAATGGAACTTCTTTATTCCTCAGTCTGCGAATCTGACGATCGAGGATCTAGACTGGAACCTCTTTGAAAGAGAGATCATTCTGAATATCTATGCCCTCTAAGGGAACTATGTCTGCTGGGTCACCAATGCATTTTTGTAGCAAGGAGACGTGGAATAATGGGTGTAGTGAAGCTAGATATGAAGGCAACTCAAGCTCATAAGCTACCTTTTCAAAATAGTTGAGAATTCTGTAAGGAACGACATATCGGGGAATGAGCTTTCCCTTCTTGCCAAACCTCTTCACCCCCTTCATGGGAGAGATTTTCAAGAACACAAAATCACTAATCTCAAACTCGAGATCCTTTCTCCTCATATCTGCATATGATTTCTATTGTTTCTGGGTAGCCCTAAGTCTTTCTTTAATTAACTAGACCTATTTATGGCATCAAACACTAGGTCAAGACCTACTACTGTGGCCTTATCTACCTTGAACCAACCAATTGGAGATTTGTATCTCCTATCATATAGAGCTTCAAACAAAGCCATATGAATACTGGAATGATAGCAGTTATTGTATGTAAACTTGATCAAAGGCAAGTGGTCATCCCAACTACCCTTATAATCGACAACGCATGCTCTTAGCATATCTTCTAGAGTCTGAATGGTCCTCTCTTATTGACTATCTATTGGAGAGTGGAAGGCTGTACTGAGGTAAACTTGGATACCAACCAAGAACCTTTTGGAATGCTTTCCAAAAGTGAGAGATAAACTTTGTACCTCTATATAAGATGATAGACACTGGGACTCCATATAACCTGATCAACTCTTTGATATAGAGTTTGGCGTAGTCCTCGGCTGAATAGAAAGTATGAACTGGAAGGAAATAAGTGTATTTGGTCATTTTATATATAATACCCAAATCGAATCATGCTGTCGACGAGTATGAGGCAAACCCATTACAAAGTCCATGTTCACTTCTTCTCATTTCTATGTGGGAATACTGAACTCCTGCATGGACCCATTAGACTTTTTGTGCTCAATCTTAATCTGCTGACACATAGAGCACTTAGCTATAAACTCTGCAATATCTCTCTTCATCCCACTCCACCAATAGATCTCCCACAAATTATGGTACATCTTATTAGCCCTTGGATGAATTAGTAACATATACCATACGCTTATGGGAGAATTCACTGCCTCAAGTTATCAACAACCAGCACATATAAATGACCCTAGCAATACAACACACCATCTTCCCCTTGGGAGAAAACCTTAACTTTCTAATCTTTGACTGACTCTTTCAGCTTAACTAGACTGGGATCTCTACCATGCTTTTCTTTTACTTTATAAACCAGAGATGATTCTAAACTATTCACACCCATACACTACCCTCTGCTGAATCGACTAAGAGGACACCTAGTCGAGCAAGCTGATGAACTTCCTAAACTAACTTCTTCTTACCATTCTCAACATGAGCAACACTACCCATAGACAATCTACTGAGAGCATCATCCACTACATTGGCCTTGCTTGGATGGTACAGAATACTTATGTCAAAATCTTTCAATAAATCTAATCACGTTCTCTAATGCAAATTTAAATCTTTCTGAGAAAAGACATACTGCAAGCTTTTGTGATCTATGAACACATCAACATGCATCCCATATAAGTAATGCCTCTAAATCTTTAAGGCAAACACTACGGCTGCTAACTTAAGATCATGGGTAGGGTAATTCTTCTCATGGGGATTAAGATATCTAGAGGCATAGGATATGACCTTACCTCTATGCGCGAGGACACAACCCAAACCTACTCTGGATGCATCACAGTACACAATAAACCCATCTGAACCATCTAGTAGAGTCAAAACTGGGGCTGTGGTGAGTTGAGTCTTCAACTCCTGAAAACTCTTCTCATAGGAATCTGACCACTGAAACTTGACTTTATTCTGAGTCAATCTGGATATGAGGGATGCAATAGATGAGAAACCTTTAATAAACCGATGGTAATAGCCAGCTAAACCCAAGAAGCTTCTGATATCTAATAGAGAAATGGGTCTAGGCCAGTTTCTTATCGCTTTAGTCTTTTGAGGGTCAACTCTATTGCCATCACCGAAAATAATATGACCAACAAATATTACTGACCTTAGCCAAAATTTGCAGTTACTGAATATGGCGAACAACTGATGAGTTTTGAGAGTATAAAGTATGATTTTGAGGTGATCTACGTGATCATTCTCATACGAGAATAGACAATAATATCATTACTAAAGACTTTAATAAACATGTCCAAGTACTACTTGAACACGTTATTCATTAATTCCATGAAATCTGCTGGGGAATTTATAAGATCGAAGGACATGACTAGGAATTCGAAGTAACCATACAGAGTTTGGAAAGTTGTTTTTGGAATGTTATATTCCCTGACTCTGAGCTGATGATAGCCTGATCTGAGGTCTATCTTAGAAAAGTAAATAGCACCCTGAAGTTGGTCAAACAAGTCATCAATTCTGGGAAGTGGGGATTTATTCTTGACTGTGACTTTGTTCAACTGATGGTAGTCTATATATATTCTGAGGGAATCATCTTTCTTACGCATGAATAAGTTTGGTGCTACCTACGGGCAAACACTAGGTATAATGAACCCCTTGTCTAATATGTCCTTTAACTGTTCCTGTAACTCTTTAAGTTCTGCTGGAGCTATTTTATATGGCAGAATAGATATAGGCTGAGTGTCTAGAAGAAGGTCTATTCCAAAGTCAATTTCCCTTTCGAGAGAAACTCCAAGAAGATCTTTGTGAAAGATATTTAAGAATTCATTTACTACTGGAACTGACTCAAAACCAGGAATCTCTGAACTAGAGTCTTTGACTCACATAAGATGATAGACACTTCCCTTGGAATTAATTTCCTCGCTCTAAGGTGTGAAATCAACTGACACTTAAGTTTTATAGTACTATCTCTCCATTCAAGGACTGGTTTATTTGAAAACTAAAAATGAACAATTTTGTTCCTACAATCAACTGAGGCATAGCATAAATGGAGCCAATTTACGCTGAAAATAACATCAAAATCCTCTATCTCTAGCTCTACAAGGTCTGCTGAAGTAACTTTCTGAGATATCATAACCGGACAGTTCCTGTATACCCGTCAGGTTATGATAGATTTACCCACTGGGGTAGAAACTGAGAAAGGAACTGCTAGAATTTTTGGACTGACTCGAAAGCTAACGGCTATTTGAGGAGTTACAAAAGATAAAGAAGCTCCTGGATCTAGCAAGGCATAAATATGTAAATGGAAGATCTGTAACGTACCAATGACCATATTAGGAGAATTTTCCTGATCTTGTCTGGACTGAAGTGCATAAAGTCTATTTGGGCATTTCCCACTGGTGGCACTGGAAGAAGTACCCTGCTAATTCAAGCTACCAGACTGAGATGGGGGATGATTATACTGACCTTGAGAACTTGACTGAGGAAAATATCTGCTGAGTATGGACCATGAGCCTGGATATGTCAATCTTCTTAATCAATATTGCAGTTCTGCACTCCGTAACCACACTCTCTGACACCCCAGATATGAACTTACTCATTTTGGACCTATTGTTTACTACTACATGGCTGAGTAAACTTGAGGGAATACTCTTTCATACTCATACTGCCTTACATGAGATTGATAAACTCTAACACCTTGGCTTCTCTCAGCTCTAAGGGAAAAAATCTATCTAGAAAAGCAGTAGCAAACTCTTCTCACTCTATGGGCTCTGGATTTGTACCCCTGTCTACTTTTTACTACTTAAACCATGTATGAGCTACATCTTATAGCTGGTAGGCAGCTAACTCAACACTATCACTGGATATCACCCCCATGATATCTGTGACTTTCTAAACTTGATCAAGGAGCTCCTATGGATCCTCTTCTGACATAGATCCTAAGAATAGGGGAGGATTCATTTGGGTGAAGTCCTAAATACTGGCTTCAGAAGTATTGGCCACTGGGTAGGCCTGAACAGTAGCTGGCCATTCATTCTGAGCTGCTATAGAATTATCTAGAGTGGTGAATGCAGCTCTGAATTCTACATAGGAGATATACTCGTCCAGGGGATCTGCCTGAACGGGCTGAGGTTCTGACTAATTTTCGGTCCTTTTTTTGTTATTCTTTTTGGGAGGCATGTTCTATAAATGAAAGAAATAAATGAATTAGACTGAGAGTTTAACTTAAGCTCATGCTCATTCGCACGACATGAATACTGAAAAAAGGGAAACTTTTCCTAAAAACATCTCATAGCCTTTTGTCCATAAGTATGACGTGCTACACACACATGCACAAGAATATTAGACGTGACTTTCAGACTCCCTGGGACTCTGTTGAACCTTAGGATCTAATACTAAGTTTGTAACGCCCTGAGTCTGTACCCAGATGCTACATGGTGCTTACGACCCCGAAGGACCACAAGCAAACCTATGACTGATACCTGTTGTGAGCACTGAATAATAATACTAAAAATAATGCAGAATATAGGCTAAATTGCCATAAGGTTCAAAATCTAAATACTGATAAAGAATATCAACTGTAATAATAATCTACAAAATTGAATACTGTCTGATAGTCTAGTCTGAAAAGCTTCTAACTGAACTGTCTGAATGTGGAGTTGATGGGATAAGCCCCCAACTAACTTCGACTACTGAAATATTAAAGCTACTAAAAATACTAAAATAACTGCATATCCTTGATAGATGAGGACTCACTACTAAATTTGACACTGCTGGCTCAATCAAAATCTGTCTATATGCGGTACTTGAGCGTCCGAACCAATGATATGAGATATCATAGTGTAAAGAAAGAGTATACATTAGTACGTGGAATGTACTGGTATGCTAGATGAGGTAAGGCTGAATGCAAAGGTTCATATGCTTGAATAATAACTGACTGAATGATATATAGTAACTGAGTATGAGAGTACATGGATAACTAAAACTGTTGAAAATACTTAGTATGCAATATTGTGCATATACGTGTATATTGTAACTGAGCTTTTACTGAAGCTGAGTTCTGAGTAAGTAATATCTGAGATTACTGATAACTAGTTACTAAAATTGATTTACTATATATGACAGTTCTGATTCTGTAGAACTGAACTGAGTTTTATACTGAGACTAAAACTGAAACTATGGAAAGTAATCATCTAACTGACATGCCCAAATAAGATAACTAAGGTCCAACCTGTAACCCCAGTTAGAAGGGTGTCAGTACCGTGCCACGAGTAAAGACAACTGAAGAGTTACCCTCATTTGGCAGGTACTTAAATGAGAATGGTGGTACCCTCAACTGGTAGGTTAAAACACCTCATCAATCCTCAACTGACAGGTTGATGTCTCAACCTACGCTGGCTACGTAGTTTTGGAATGCAAGGACTGCTTCTAAGGATCACACCCTCTACTGACAGGTGAGCCTTCATACCTGAGTTCACTCGGTGCTGAATCCTACTCCCAACTGAATAGACACTGAACTGATTATACTGCGCTGAACTTGACTGATACTGATTTCTGTAACTGACTGAGTTCACTGAGTTCTGTAACTGATTGAGTACTTTTTTTTATGTCATGACTGAGAATATTCTATAACTACTATAGCTCTAGGTAAACAACACGATTTTTGGATATTGAATACCCCCAGGACTCGATAACATAAAAATAAAGCATAGCATGATCTTGAAAAGCACAACAATGTCCACTTGTTCATAATTCATTCATAGAGATATTTTATCAAACACTTGTAGGGCATAAACTTGTACATATGCTAGCATGTCATGATTTCACCATTTAATTCACATGAAAATTCCATTAAACATATGGAGAGCACAACTTAATGCATATAATTATGGGCAATATGTAAACATTATAACTATAACACCCAAACTTGCAAATTCAAGGACTATAACCTGGGAACTACACAATTCAATATACATGCTATTTTAATTTCCTGGAATCTACAATTAATCATGGATTGAAACTCAATTAATATCATGAACATGAATACAATCCAATTTCAAGCATGTAAATCATGAATCAATTATCTTATAGTTTTAAAAATGGATTCTTGGACTCTATGAGTGAAAGGAACCCATAGATGAAAACCTAACATACCTGAATTGATATGTTCTTGGTGAGTTTCTTGAGATTTGCTCTTGATTGCTAGAAGATTAGGGTTTGCTAATTGAGAGAGAGCTTGTTGATTTTTAGGGAAAAAGTTAATAAATAATGGGTTTAAAATATTTTTAGGGATTAAATCCCATATCTGGGCATATTAAAATCATGGGAAAGAATAGTTTAACCTTGGACGAAAATTTTAATTTTTATCAAAATTTTTCCGACCTGGGCCCTTGGCGCGACGCGGTGCTATCGCGCCGTGTCACTTGAAACTAACAACTGGTAAAATAGCTAGTGGTGCGACGCGGTGAAATCGCATGGCTTCACTGAAAAAAGAACAATTGTGAACGGGGTCTATGGCACGATGCGCCATTATCACGGAGAAACACTGAAATTTGACAACTACCATTTGGTTGGCTTCCGTGATGCGGTGAAGTTCTAGTTGGCACACTGCTTTATAAAATATGCTATAACTTTTCACCTGGGTATCGGATTTTGGCGAATTTTATATTGTTGGAAGTTGACTGAATTTCCTACGCAATGGTAAGCTCTAAAATGAAAAATATTGGCTATTTTAAAATAACTAATGTACCGAGATTTAAATTAATCTAGGCAAATATGGGGTATTACAAAACATAATTAGAAAACTTAATTAAGTTAATTGTGAATTTGATTAATAGTTTTAAAACTTTCTAGTCTTTTCAAAAATACAAATCAATCCGCACACCTCTCTTCTCTAAATCAACCGTCTCTCTCATCTCTCCCATCTTTTTCGACAATTTCTCTCAACTTCTCCCAATGAACATTTTTGCAAATGTCTCCCTTCAATCTCCGACGACTTCAACCTCCAGCGATAAATAGTTGGGCTTTGAGTTTTATTTTGACTTTCTACCATCAATCAACATGATAACATTGCTTTCAAACGACAATAACTTTGAGATCTTCATCGTCTCTTTTCTTCTTTTACAGGTAAAAAATTATGGCTTTTTAGTTATGAAAAAAAAGAGGAACTTGAGCCAACTTCTCTTCTAGTATTGGTTAACAATTTCAATATTTGTTGCTTAAATTTGAAATGGGAATTGAAGAAAACCTTAATTTCTGGTATTTTTTTCTTCTCTTTTCAGAGTAACATATAATTTTTTTAGTTATAGTTAGTGTAGTTCATGCATGTGAACCCTTTGCATTCAGCCTACCTCATATGCATACCAGTACATTCAAATGTACTGATGCATTTGTGCTATGGTGTTTTATACCATAGATTTAGAAGCACGAGCTCCAGAGCATCAGTAGCATTCCAGCCTCAACAGTCAGAGTTAGTAGTGAGTCCTCATCCTTTGAGGACATGACCATTACTTTATTATCTCATTAATTAATTTATTAGTTGGAGTTAGTTGGGGATATGTCCCATCAGCTCCTTATTTAGATAGTTCAGTCAGTTAGAGGCTTTTCAGACTATCATGTTCAAACAGTTATTTTAGTTGTTTTGGGTATTTCATACCCCATCCAGATGTTATATTTTTATCAGTTATGCTACAGTTTTGAACCTTATGGCCTTTCAGCCTTTGTTTCTGCAATCATTCAGTATATTATGCAGTGTTCAGGTACAGATATCAGTCATGAGTTAGCTTGTTGTCCTTCGGGGTCATGAGCACCATGTTGTATTTTAGGTACCAGATTCGGGGCGTTACATAGCTCTCATCTATCATACCAGTATATTCCACATACTGACGCATACTCTTTCTTTGCGCTATGATGTCTCATATCATAGGTTCAGACGCTCAGGTTCCCGACCACATATAGATAGACTCAGATTCAGTCAGCAGCAGTAGATTAGTAGTGAGTCCTTATCATTTAAGGATATTCTTTTATTTTATTATTTCAATAGAATCAGTATTTCAGTAGATGGAGTTAGTTGGGAGATTGTCTCATCAACTTCACTTTCAAACAGTTTTAGTTAAAGGCTTTTCAAACTAGTTTTCAGACAGTGTTCAGTTTTACAGATTATTATTTCAGATGATATAATTTATTAGTATTTTAGATATTTTGAACCTTATGGCATTTCAGCCTATTATTTTGCATTTGTTACAGTATCATGTTTCAGTGCTCACAGCAGATATCAGTCATGGGTTAGCTTGTGGTCCTTCGGGGTAGTAAGCACATGTAGCATCCAGGTTACAGACTCAGGGCATTGCAAACTTGGAATCAGAGCCTAAGGTTCACCATAATCCTATAAAGTCTGAAAGACACATCTAGTAAAGTCTTGTGCATGGGTGTGTAGCATACCACACTTTTGGACAGGAGGCTATGAGATATTTTAGGAAATAGTTTCCCTTCTTTTAGTATTCATGTCGTGTGAGTGAGCATAAGCTCAAGTTAAACTCTTAGTCTAATTCATTTCCTTTTTTTCATTTATAGAATATGCCTCCCAAAAAGACTAACAAAAGGAGAACCGGAAATCAATCAAAACCTTAGCCCATTCAGGCAGATTCTCTAGACGAATATGTCTCCCATGCAGAATTCAGAGCTGCATTTACTACTCTAGCCAACTCTGTAGCAGCTCAAAATGAATGGCCAGCTGCTGTTTTGGCCAATCCATTGGCCAACTGATGCAGCCAGGATTTGAGACTTTAGCCTAATGAATCCTCCCCTATTTTCAGGATCTAAGCCAGAAGAAGACCCATAGTAGTTCCTCGATCAGGTTAAAAAATCACAGATATTATGGGAGTGACTTCTAATCAGAGTGATAAGTTAGCTGCCCATCAGCTACAAGATATAGCTCATATGTGGTTTAAGTAGTGGAAGGTAGATAGGGGCATAAATACAGAGTCCTTAGAGTGGGAAGAGTTTGCTACTGCCTTCCTAGATAGATTCTTTCCCTTAGAGATGAGAGAAGCCAAGGTGTTAGGGTTCATCAACCTCAGGTAAGGAAATATGAGTGTGACAGAGTATTCCCTTAAGTTTACTCAGTTAGCCAGGTATGCTCTATATGTAGTAGCAGACAGTAGGTCCAGAATGAGCCAGGACACAGAGGAGATTATCCTTAGTCAGATGTGTGGTTAAGGAGTGTAGGACAACGATGTTAATTAAAGAGATGTACATATCTAAGCTCATGGTCCATGATCAGTAGATAGAAGAGGATAAGATCAGAGAGAGAGAGAGAGAGAGGCAAAATAAAAGAGCTAGAATAGGTAGCTTCAATTTCAATCAGCCTAAGTTAGAGGGCAGTAACTGTTCCAGTTTCATCCAAAATCTTCAGTTCTAGCTCCATCCTCAGCCAGTGCTCCAGTACCTAAGATAAGAAATGGTAACAGTGATAGGGCGCTAGGCTTTAAATCTCAGGGTAGCGTCAGCAGTGCTCGAACAAATCCTCTTTGTCAGATATGTGCCAGAAACCACAAGGGTGTCTGGAGAGCTGGAAGTGATATTTGTTTCGAGTATGGTAAGCCAGGCCACATAGTCAGAGATTGTCCTCATTCAGGTTGTCAAGGTTAACATACTCGTTCTTTAGCTCAGCCAGGTCACTCAAATCAGCAGGGTGCCACTTCCAGTGCCACCAGTGGGCAACGCCCAAACAGGCTTTATGCACTTTAGTCAAGACAAGATCAGGAAAATTCTCCTGATGTGGTCACTCGTACATTATAGATTTTCCATTTACATGTTTATGCCTTACTATATCCAAAAGCATCTTTATCTTTTGTAACTCCTTATATAGCCTTTAACTTCAAAGTCAGTCCAGAAATCCTAGCAGAGTCTTTCTCAGTTTCTAGCCTAGTGGGTAAATCTATCATAACCCGATGGATATACAAGAACTGTCCGATTATAATATCTCAGAAAGTTACTTCAGCAGACCTTGTAGAGTTAGAGATAGCAAATTTTGATGTCATTCTTGGCATAAATTGGATCCATTCATGGTATGCCTCAGTTGATTGTAGAAACAGAATAGTTTATTTTCAGTTTTCAAATAAACCAGTCCTTGAATGGAGGGGTAATACCACAGAGCTTAATGGTTAGTCGATTTTATACCTTAGAGTGAGAAAGATAGTATCCAAGGGATGTATCTACTATCTTGTACGAGTCAAAGACTCTAACTCAGAAAATCCAACCCTTGAGTCAGTTTCAGTAGTGAATGAATTCTCAAATGTGTTCCTGATGATCTTCCTAGAGTTCCTCCTGTTAGGGAAATAGACTTTGGAATAGACCTTCTTCCAGATGCTCAGCCTATATCTATTCTTCCATATAGAATGGCACCAGCAGAACTCAAAAAGTTAAAAGAACTGTTAAAGGATCTCCTAGATAAGGGATTCATCAGACCTGGTGTTTCCCCATGGGGAGCACTAGTTCTATTCATGCATAAGAAAGATGGTTCTCTTAGAATATGTATTGACTACCGTCAGTTGAACAAAGTCACAGTCAAGAATAAATATCCACTTCCCAGAATCGATAACTTATTTGACCAACTTTAGGCTGCTAGTTACTTTTCTAAGATAAACCTCAGATCAAGTTATTATCAGCTTAGAGTCAGAGAATGTGACATTCTGAAAACAACTTTTAGAACTCGGTATGGTCACTTCGAGTTTCTAGTCATGTCCTTTGGTCTTACTAATGCCCTAGCAGCCTTCATAGACTTGATGAACTAAGTATTCAAGAAGCACTTAGACATGTTCGTCATAGTCTTTATCAATGACATTCTTGTCTATTTTCATAGAAAGAATGATCACTCAGATCACCACAAAATGTACTTAAGACACTTAGAACTCATCAGTTATTTGACAAATTCAGTAAGTGCAAATTTTGGCTAAGGTCAGTAGCATTCCTTGGTTATATTATTTCTGGTGATGGCATTAGAGTTGATCCTCAAAAGACTGAGGTGGTGAGAACTTGGCCTAGACCCATCTCGCTATCAGATATCTGGAGTTTCTTGGGTTTAGCTAGCTATTACCATTGGGTTATTGAAGGGTTTTCATCTATTGTATCCCCCATGTCCAGATTGATTCAATATAAAGTCCAGTTTCAGTGGTTAGATTCTTGTGAGAAGAGTTTTCAGGAGTTGAAGACTCGACTCACCTCAATCCCAGTTTTAACTCTACCAGATAGTTCAGATGGGTTTGTTGTATACTGTGATGCATCCAGAGTCGGTTTAAGTTGTGTCCTCATGCAAAGAGTTAAGGTTATAGCCTACGCCACTAGATAGCTTAAGCCCCATGATAAGAACTATCTGACTCATGATCTTGAGTTAGCAGTTGTAGTGTTTGCCTTAAAGATTTGGAGGCACTATTTGTATGAGGTGCATGTAGATGTGTTCATAGATCACAAGAGTTTGCAATATGTCTTTTCTTAGAAAGATTTAAATTTGTCAGAGAAGGTGGTTAGAATTATTGAAAGATTATGACATGAGTGTTCTTTATCATTCGGGTAAAGCCAATATAGTGGCTGATGCTCTCAGTAGACTGTCTATAGGTAGTGTTGCTCATGTTGAGGTCAGTAAGAGGAAGTTAGTTTAGGAAGTTTATCAGCTTGCCCAACTAGGTGTCCGCTTAGTTGATTTAGCAGAAGGTAGTATGTGGGTTCAGAACAGTTCTGAATCCGCTCTAGTTTCCAAGGTGAAGGAAAAACAGAATAGAGATCCCAGTTTTGTTAAGTTGAAAAAGTCAGTCAGAGATCAGAAAGTAGAGGTTTTCTCCCAAGTGGGAGATGGTGTGTTACGTTGCCAGGGTCATTTATGTGTGACAGTAGATGACTTGAGGAAATGAATTCTTACAGCAACGCATGGTGTGAGTTACTCTATTCATCCAAGGGCCACTAAGATGTACCGCAATCTGTGGGAGATCTATTAGTGGAGTGGGATAAAGAGGGATATTGCCAAATTTATAGCTAATTGCTCTATATGTCAGAAAGTTAAGATTGAGCACTAGAATCCTAGTAGGTCCATGCAGGAGTTCAGTATTCCCACATGGAAATAGGAAGAAGTGAACATGGAATTTGTGATGGGTTTACCTCGTACTCGTCATCGGCATAATTCTATTTGGGTTATTATAGATAGGATGACCAAATCAGCTTATTTCTTGCCAGCTTATACTTCTTATTCAACTGAGGACTACTCCAAACTCTATATTAGAGAGTTGGTTAGGTTGCACAGAGTTCCAGTATCCATTATCTCAGATAGAGGTATCCAGTTTACCTCTCATTTATGGAAAGTATTTCAAAAGGGTCTTGGTACCCAAATTTATCTTAGTACAACCTTCCACCCTCAAATAGTTTGTCAAGTAGAAAGGACTATTCAGACTCTAGAAGATATGCTAAGAGAATGCGTTGTCAATTTTAAGGGTAGTTGCGATGACCACTTGTCTTTGATCGAGTTTGCATACAATAACAACTATTATTCTAGTATTCAGATGGCTCCTTTTGAAGTTCTCTATAGTAGGAGATGCAGATCTCTAATTGGTTGGTTCGAGGTAGGTGAGGCCATAGTAGTAGGTCCTGACCTAGTGTTTGATGCCATAAAGAAGGTTCAATTAATCAGAGAAAGACTTAGGGCTGCCCAAAGCCGACAAAAATCATATGCAGGTATGAGGAAAAATGATCTTGAGTTTGAGATCGGTGATTTTGTGTTACTAAAAATCTCTCCCATGAAAGGAGTAAAGAGGTTAGGCAAGAAAAGAAAGCTCAGTCCCCGATAAGTTGGTCCTTACAGAATTCTCAGTCGTTTCAGAAAGGTAGCTTATGAGCTTGAGTTGCCTTCAGATCTAACCTCAGTGCATCCAGCATTCCACGTCTCCTTGCAAAAGAAATACATTGGTGACCCAGCAGTCATAGTTCCCTTAGAGGATATAAATATTCAGAATGATCTCTCTTTTAAAGAGGTTCCAATCCAGATCCTCGATCATCAGATTTGCAGACTGAGGAACAAAGAAGTTCCCTTAGTCAAAGTTCTTTGGCGGAATCAGTCTATTAAGAGAGCTACTTGGGAAAAAGAAGTAGATATGCAGACCAAGTATCCTCACCTCTTCTCCACAACCTCAGATCCAACTTAAGGTGTCAGTCTTCCTTAGCTTTACTCAGTTCCATGTTTAGCTATAATTATAACTTGGTATTCATTACCGTTGCATATTCAGTCATGCATTCATGAATCAGTTCAGCCATGTACTCATGCATCAAATATGCATCTTCAGTATGTAAACCCAGCTTATCAGTAGCTTCAGTCATAAATTCCATACATTAGATATGCATGTTCAGTGTAAAAGCTCAGTTTGTCAGTAGTTCTTTCATGTAGTCATGCATCAGATATGCATGTTCAGTGTGTAAACTTAGTTTATCAGTGTCTCAGCTTAATCAGTCTCATTCGAAAATGAATGTTCCCAAGGGGGAGATATTGTAATACCCCATATTCCTTAAGCTTAATTAACTCACAGCTCATGAGTTATCCAATATAAAATTTTTGAAACGCTTAGAATTTTTCAGTTTAGAGCCTGTCATTGCGTAGGCAATTAAATTAGCTTTCTAACGATATAAAATTTTCCTAAATCCAATAACGGGTAAGAAGTTATGGCTATTTTAAATTTTAGTCGTTAAACACCACAATTCAGGCCAGTAGCACGTCGCGGAGTAAGCCAAAATGGCAATTGTCAATTTTCAGTGAGGTACCGCGATACGGAGTGTTGCGCCAAAGCTCATTTTCACATTTGTTAATTTCTAGTGAGCCAACGCACTTGTACTGCGTCGCCCCGAGCTTTCAGGTCCCATCCAATATTGCAACGCGATTCCTCTGCATTGCGCCACCAACCATATTCCCATTTGTCATTTTCTTGTGGCTTGGCGCAATAGTGGCGCGTCGTGCCAGGACGCAAAATTGAGTTTTTCAGTACAAATTTTTAAGTCGTTCTCAGGGGTAAATGGGTATATTTCCACGGCCCTAATCAGTCTAAACACGAAATTTACCCCTAAATAACCCATTATCTCATCATTTATTCACTTTATCCCCAAATTAAAAGTATTATCTCTCAAAAGGGGCCAAACCCTAGCTTCAAGAAAACAAGAGCAATTTCGAAGGATTCACCAAGAACTTTAAGAAACTTACAAATTAAGGTCTGTTAGGTGTTCATCTATGGGTTCCTTTCACCTATCGAGTCCATGAATCCATTTTCAAAATACAAGATTGTTGAATTATGAACTTTCATTGTTGAATTGAATTGAATTCATGTTCATGTTATTGTTGGGTTTTAGTCCATGATTAAATTAGATGCTTTTATGAAATTAATCATTGTATATGTTGAATTACATGATCTTCATGATAAACTCTTCAATTTGCAAGTTGATTGATATAGCCATGATAACTATATGTTTTGATTATTGTAAAACCTAAGCATACTCCCCATGTGTTTGAGAGAATTCCTATGTGAATAAAATAGTTCCATTATAACATGATATCATGTATTCCCCATTCATGTATAAGTAGATACATTACAAGTGTTTGATTAAATGCCTCTTTGAGTGAACTATGGACAAGTATACATTGTTATGATTTTCGAGACTATATTATGCTTTATTCTTCAGGATATTGAGTCCTGGGGGTATTTAATACCCAATAATTTAGTTGTGTTCCTAGATCCAGTATCAGTTACAAAATCTCAGTCATGTCACGATTAGTAGAACCCAGTCAGTTACAGAACTCAGTAGAACTCAGTCAGTTACAGAACTCAGGAAAACTCAATAAACTTAGTATCAGTCCAGTCCAGTTCAATATTCTCAGTTTAGTTTCTTTTAGTTGGGAGTAGGATTCAGCATCAGGTGAACCCAAGGATGGGGGCTCACCTGCCAGTAGAGGGTGTGATCCTTAGAAATAATCCTTGTATTCCAGAACTACGTAGCCAGCATAGGTTGAGATATCAAACCTTCTACTTGAGGTTTGATGAGGTGTTTTAACCTGCTAGATGAGAGTTTCACCATTCTCATTAGAGTACTTGTAAAATGAGGGTAACTTTTTAGTATTTTTACCCGTGGCACGGTACTTACACCCTTCCAACTGGGGTCACAGGTTGGACCCCAACTCAGTTATCTTATCTTATTTGGGGCATGTTGGTTAGATGATTACCTCACACAGTCCTAGTCTCATTCTTCAGAATAGAACTCAGTTCAGTTCTTCAGAATCAGGACTTTCAGATACAGTCAATCAGTATCAGTAACTCAGTTATCAGTAACTTCAGCTATCAGTTACTCAGTATCAAAATTCAGGACTTATCTTTAGAAAAGCTTAGTCACAGTATTTATTTATATGCACATTATGCATACTCAGTATTTACAGCAGTATCAGTTATCCATGTACTTTCATGTTCAGTTACTCTATATCATGCAGTTAGTTATTGTTCATGCATATGAAACCTTGCATTCACCCTTACCTCATCTAGCATACTAGTACATTCCACATACTGACGCATACTTTTCTTTGTGCTATGATATCTCATATCATAGGTTCAGACGCTCAAGTTCCCAACCGCACATAGATAGACTCAGATCTAGGCAGCAGTAGTAGAGTAGGAGTGAGTCCTCATCATTTGAGGATATTATTTTATTTCATTATTTCAGTAGACTTAGTATTTCAATATATGGAGTTAGTTGGGGGATTGTCCCATCAACTCCACTTTCTGACAATTTCAATTAGAGGCTTTTCAGATTAGTTTTTAGATAGTATTTTGTTTTATAGATTGTTATTTTAGACGACATAATTTATCAGTATTTTAAATGTTTTGAAACTTATGGCATTTCAGCCTATTATTCTGCATTTATTACAATATCATGTTTCAGTGCTTATAGCAGATATCAATCATGGGTTAGCTTGTGGTCCTTTGGGGTCGTAAGCACCATGTAGCATCCAGGGTATAAACTCAGGGAATTACAGATAGTCCCACTGGCTGTGGTGGCCATACTGGCCGAAAACATCTACATTTTTGGTAGTAGCCGACTAGTGCGTATTAGGGTTTCCTTTCTCAAAGATCGATCTTCCCTATTCATCTATTTTTCATTGACACACTTGTATTTTAAAAAACTATTTAGTGAAATTGATTTAAGTCCAAGTAAAGGAACTAGTGAAGCAGCAAGACTACATCTACCACTCTATGAGCTTGATTTACAAGTGATATCTCAATTAAAAGTAGAAGATAACGAACATAGGAATGAGAAATGTTTCAAAAGAGATGATCCAAATGCTAATAGCCCTTCCACTGAAGAGTTGGTCAAACCTTTAGCATTGATAGTTATCCTGCAAAAATGCAGAGCGTTGGTGCCACATATTTAACTAGTGATTTTGTGGTTAAGTCCTTCATGGAAAAGTCTCTTGACGCCTTAAAAAATACTTTGAGACAAAAAATTAGATGCTAATTTCGGGGACAACTGCTTTGGGCAATATCTTGATTTGCCGATGGACAACAATGCTCGTTTCCAAATGACCATGGTATTTGATCTTCTCAAGCATAGGTTTAGGTATTAAAATAAAGATAAGTTGGATCAGGTGTGGATAAATTATTGTGGCATGCCTGTTTATTTTGGTTGGAAGGAGTTATCCATAGTTACTGGACTAAAATATTATCCTCCTTCTTCTCCTCAACTTACACCTATTATAACCCAAAAAACACCCCCCACACTCAAAAAAAAGCAAAGGCAATTCAAGTGATGGTGATGACTTGGTGTACCATGTTGGTCTAAGATTCAAAAACAAAAAAAAATTGATAGAAGCTTTGAAAGGTAAAAAAAAAAACTTTCAAAGAAGCACAAGCAATCATTGTGCTTGGTTTGGTTTGTACATAATATCTTTGGGTAAGAGACGTTAACAACATATATAACACTTGGTTTAATAAAGCTCTCCGAGGATCTTGAGGTATTTAATAGCTAGCCTTGGGGTTATGAAAGTTTCAAAATTAATGTCAAATATTTGTTGAATCTGTTAAAGCCAAAGACGAACTTATATGGCTTTTCATGGGTTTTAATGGTAAATATTTCTTTTATTATGATTCATTTAGTTTTTATTAAATAATACTTTTGATTTATTGGCGTTATTTTATAGCCTTGAGCATTTGAAACCATTCCTTATCTGAGACAAGAAGTGAACTACCATGAAGAAGTTTCGTGTCCAAGAATGCTATCAGCCAACTGATAAAAAGCAAAATTTCTTGATCTTTTCAACCCTCCGAAGGAAGCAGTAAGTCTAATTCAAATTAAGTTTTTATTTTAATTAATGACGTTTTAAATAATTTAATCATTATTCTAATATATGTACTGATTTATTTTAGATTGTGCATCCATGGATCGTTTTGACCAATCGAGAGTTGAAGATGTCATTTTTTCTTGCTTTATGGCCTGTGCAAACTTTATCATACCCTAAGGTCATTGATGGAATAAAAAAGAAATTATTTGGAGCAATAACCATCATAAGAAAAATAATTTTGGAGGGTGGGCTTGTTGTTGATGGTATTAGTGGTAAGGGAGCTAATGGTAGTGATAGTGGTGCTGCTGTTAGGGGTAATGATGCTCCTCTTTACATTTTTGAAATAACAAACCATTATGATTATGATTATATTGATTTTATAAATTTTTCCCCTCATAACGAATATTCTGCATGCAAATATCAAAACTGTAAGGCGAAACATGATGGAGTGATTAATGTTATTAATGCATTAACTGCTATGTAAATGAATTGACATCTAAGAGGGGTGTTATTCCATCAAAGAGGATTTCATATCCATACACTTCATTAAAGTTTAAGGTGGCTAAGAGGAGAAGGAAAGAAATTTCCAAGGCATTATCAAGCATCGAAAAAAGCAAAATTGTAAATCCTTTATCTTGCACTTTTGATCGATGTACAAAGGTTACAAGAGAGCAGCATGAGCTGAAGAAGGTAAATCTATATCATCTGTTCCAACAAATAAATAGACAATATAACTGTTTCAATAGATGACTGCTGAAAATTATCAAATAGATATATACATCTGTTGCAACAGTTGACTAACCTATTGCATCAGATACATTATCTGTTGTAACATATGTCTCGCCTGTTTTAGTAAATCAAACAGGTCTTTCTACTATTTTAATTTATACCAACAGATGACCTATCTTCTGTAACAGATGGGTCATTTATTGGGAAAAATTAAATCAAGACTTCCTACTATTTTAGTTTGTCCAAACAGATGAGTCATAAGTTGAAACAAATGGGTCATCTGTTGGAAATCATCATACAGGTCTTCCTATTATTTTAATTCATCCCAATAGATGAACCATCTGTTGTAATATATAGGTCATCTGTTAGGACAATTTAAAATAGAAGGAAGACCTGTTTGATTGCCTCCAACAGGATTGCCTCCAACAGATGAGTTATCTTTTTTTTTTTTTTTTTTTTTTTTGTATCTCTTTGATTAGCATTGACAATTCTGACTTTCCAGGTTGATGTCACAGTAGAAGCTATTATTGAAAAACATAATATCATAGTTGATAATCCATTAAATTCTTTCAAAGATAAAGAAAAAGTGAAGCCTGTCAGTTCGGAAGAACGAAAGAATTACCCATTTGAAGGATTCAACATCTTAGACGAGACTCTAAAAAACTAACAAAGTTGATCAACGACTATTCAAAATGGATTACCGATTGGCTGTTAAAGCCTCATGCCAGTAGGTACATAAATCATTTTTAAAGATATTGATTTATACAATTCTTGTTGTAAAAACACGACATTAACACATATAAATCATGCACAAAATAAAATGACAAACACTGCAAAGTGAATCAATCGAGTCTTGATTTTGATATGTTCGACTTTGTTGTTGCACATCCCAGAATGAAAAATTGGTTCTATTGATTTCACAACCCCAAATTTGCTGGAATGATGAGGTTTAAATGTCATACATCTTACTATTAATATATTATTTAATTGTATCTCTGTATTAATTTTATTGTCACATAATTTGAAATGTTTGATAATATGTGCAGCACATCAATGTTATTTTTTTCTACCTCCGAAAGAAGGCCAAGTTGCAAACACAAGAACAAGACAGATACATGACAGACAATTATTTGTACAAAATTTACATCAATAATGCCTACGATGAGTATTGTCAACAACACCCAAAAGTTTTTCAAAATAAGAAATGCTTAATCAATATCATCAAAGATTTTAGAATTCTAGCTGACTTACCTTGGCATTTGATAGACGAAGTGTACATCTCAATCAATTGTGGTGATGAATTCCATTGGGTATTGGATGTCGTTGTTCTAAAAGAGAGGCACATCCAAGTCCTCAATGTCGGAAGGAGACGTTCTGATTCATCGTCTAAAATATAAAAGCTGGCCAAAATATTGCGTACTTACCTTAATATAAGTGACTTTTTGGACCAAAAGGTTCATACTGATTGATCGACGATTGAAGCATACTGAGATAAAATGGGTAATTCATTTGTTAAAGAATATGTTCAAGGAATTTCTCAACAACCCATTGGTAGCCTATAGGTATCATTCAAGTATTATGATTTAATTTCATTTCATAAATTTCACAACGTTTACATTAATTACAAGATATGAATTATCTGATTTTTATAAATGCAGGGATTGTAGGCTTTTTATTGTCGCTTACATCGAGTATTTGAGCGATGGATTACAAGTATCAAATGATGGACTTGATGTCGGATTACTCCGTAAAAGATATGCTACTTTTTTATAGACATATAGAAAAGGAAAAGCTAAGAAACCATAAGCAAGCGACATTAAAGATCCACGATAATCAAAGTCGAATTCCATAGCACCGGATGAAGAACAACTTGTCCATATTGTGTAGATCCTTATAGCTTGAGTCTGTCAAAGTAATAACATCTCCTCATGAATTGTTGGCATCAAAACTTAAATTATTGATTTATTTGTTGAGTAGATAATTTGTACCCATAACAATTTTTTGTATTGTTTGATCTATTTCATGTAATTTTTGAAGGCTTCGATTTATTTTATTTTGTCTATAAATTTCATTTTATCCTTAAATTTGAACTTATTAATTAACATAAAGTACCAGATTCAAATATTGTAATAAATAATGTGTTGAAATTTTGTCTATAAATTTCATTTTATCCTTAAATTTGAACTTATTAATTAACATAAAGTACCAGATTCAAATATTGTAATAAATAATGTGTTTATTTCAACAGACAACATATCTATTGAAAATTATCAAACAAATTTAGACATATGTTGCAACATGTTGGTCAACTGTTGAAAATTATCAAACAGGTCTTCCTACTATTTTGATTTGTTCCAATAGATGACCAATTTGTTGCAACAGATAGACTATATTACAATAAATAGTCTATTTGTTACAACAGATAGACTTAGATATAAATATCTGCATAATGCAACAGATATCAACCTATTACAACAAATAAACTATCTGTCAGAATAGATAGGCTATCTATTACAACAGATAGACAGTCTGTGCAAAAGATTGGTCATCTGTTGTATTATGTAGATGTCTATATATGTAACAACCCGATTCGCTCAACCGGAACGCTACACGATGCTCATGATCTCGAAGGACCACAAGCTAACCCATGACTAATATTTGTGCTTGTATGTTGCATAACTTAATAATGCAAAAACATGTACTGAAAGCCCATAAGGTTCAATACTGAACATAACTATCATCTGTGTGGGGTAATAGAATACCAAAAAAAAAAAAACTAAAAATACTGAAGTCCGAGTATGATAGTCTGTATCTAGTCTGAAAGCCTCTACTGTCTGAAGAATCTGAATAAAGAGTTGATGGGACATGTCCCCAACTAACTCTAACTAATAAGCTAATCAATAAGATAATAGAAAATCATTATGTCCTCGAAGGATAAGGACTCACTTTTACTCTGACTGTTGAAACTGAAATCTACTATTGATCTGGAACTCGTGTCTCTGAACCTATGGTGTAACATAAAAAGAAAGCACCATGGCGCAAATGCGTCAGTACATATGTACTGAGTATACATGTGAGGTAGGCTAAATGCAAGGGTTCACATGCATGCTAATGCTAACTATCTAACATGAACGTGAGAATGCATACATAATTACGTAACTATAACTGACAACGTGCTATCGTGATTATTGAATCTGAATACTGATAATGTATATGATTAATAACATGAATGACTGTATCTGAGTATAATTGATAACATGTGTGACTGCAGTTGATACTCTTGAATCTGATGGAACTATCTGAGTTTCGTACTGTAACTGAGTTGATTGTATCTGACAGTCCTAAAATCAGAAAAACTATCGAAGTTCTATTACTGAGACTGATTGACTGTATCTAACAGTCCTGATTCTGTAACATGAAACTGTGGAAAGTAGTATCTAACCGACATGCCCCAAAGGTGCTATAATAGCTGAGCTGGGGTCCAATCTATGCCCTGATTGGAAGGGTGTCAATACCGCACCACTGGTAAGGACAACATGTGAGTAACCCTCATTTAACAGGTAACTCTAGAGAGAACGGTGGGAACCCTCACATAACAGGTTAAGCCACCTCATCTACCCTCATATAGCAGGCTACGATGTCTCAATCTATGCTGACTACATAGTTCTGAAATGCAAGGATTGCTTTTAGGAATCACACCCTCGTATAACAGGTGAGTCCCCATCCTTGGATTTACTCGGTGCTAATTCCTTCTCCCATCTGAATGGACACTGGACATGGACATGGACATGATTTACTGAACTGAACTGAGCATGGACTGAGTTACTGAATTTCCGTGGCTGACGAAATACTACTGATATCTGACAACTGACTGAGTCATGGGATCATGGAGATTTTTCCTGAGTCATAAGACTATCTGAAGTCTAAGAGTTCATAGCTTGACTGGGAGTATCATGAAAACATGACATGGATCTAGGAACACAACTAATATTTCAGGTACAAGTACCCCCAGAACTCGATGGAAGGAAACTGATATGACTTGATATTCTTGAATACATGATAATCACCATAATACGTTTATTGAAGCATTTCATCAAACGTCTAATAGGTATAAGCTTGTACATACATGGGGATTTCATGATATCATGCTAGTTAGACAATTTTCCTTCACCAGGCATTTAATCAAACATATTGTAGGCATAGTACATGTAAAGCACATTATACAATAATTAAACATCATGCTTCAATCTAATTTCATCATTCAAGGGCTTAGTCATAGGGTTGCATGAATCTATGGCTATAGTAATTAAACCCACATAGAAATTATCAACAATCATGGAATAGAAATCAATTCCTCATTTATCCACATGAAAGAGAACATACAAAGCATGAACACATGAAGAAAATCCATAACTTGTAGTTGAAAAGGGATTCTTGGACTTCATGGACGAAAGGAGCCCATAAACGAACACTATGCATACCTTAGTTCATGATTTCATGATGATTGATGGTGAAACCTTCTTGAAATTAGACCTTTTATGAAAACCCTAGCTTGAGTTCTTGGGAGTATTTGAGAAAAACATCAATATTTTGGATGAATAAGGACTAAATCCCGTGTTTGTCAGCTTATATAGGAGGGGGGGACAAATTGAACCTTTTAACCCTGGACACGTAACGTAACTTAATTTTCAGTAAAATTTCTTGAATTGGGCCCTTGGCATGATGCGACGTTATCACACCATGTCACTGGAAATTGACAATTGGGAAATTGTACGCTGGCGTGGTGCGGAGCTATCGCGTTGCCACCTTGTCTCCAACCTAGAAGTTTGGCGCGACACGCCAGTATTGTGGGGCAATATTGGAATTTGACAATTGCTATTTAAGCTATCTCTGCAACGCGCTGAAGGCTCAGGTCAAACATTGCCTCACTAAAAAGGCTCTAACTATTCACCCGGGTGTCGGATTTGGGCTAACTCTTATTTCAAAGCAAGTTCTAACATCCTTGAGATGATTTTTGAGCTAAGAAAAAGCACGGGTATTACAATATCTCACCCTTGAGAACATTCATCCTCGAATGAGACTGACTGAGAGGGGAAACAATGAGCTGAACATGAATAACTAAAACATAATCTCATGACGGACATGACTGACAAGATGAACATAATATATTAAACATGCATATCTGATGCATGTCTAACTAATTCATAAATGCATAACTGAAAGTTCTGAAGAACTAAGTTTTCTCACAATGAGAATACATGTCTGATGCATAACTATATAATTGATCTGATACATGAATGCATGACTGAATATACGGTGGTACTTGATACCAAGCTTATCATGGGAACATGAGCATGAGACTGAATACTAAGTTAGTGATGCACACTAATCATGAAACTGAGTAAGCTTAAGCAGAACTGTTACCTTGAGCTTGATCTGAGTCAGCGGGGAAAAGGTGAGGATACTTGGTATGCATATTTACTTTTGTTTTCCAAGTAGCTCCCTCGATGGACTGATTTTTCCAAAGAACTTTAACTAGAGGGACTTCTTTGTTCCTTAATCTACGAGTCTGATATTCTAAGATTTCAATTAGAATCTCTTCATAAGAGAGGTTGTTCTGAATATCTATGCTCTGAATAGGGACTACGACTGATGAGTCACCTATACACTTCTTGAGCAAAGAGACATGGAAGACTGGATGAACTAAGGCTAGATCTAAAGGAAATTCGAGCTCATAAGCTACCTTGCCGAATCGACTGAGAATCTTGAAAGGACCAACATTTCGGGGATTGAGCTTTCTCTTCTTGCTGAATCTCTTTACTCCCTTCATGGGAGAGATCTTGAGGTAGACAGTCACCAATCTCAAACTCGAGATCCTTTCTACGAACATATTCATAAGACTTCTGTCGGCTCTGAGCAGCCCAGAGTCTTTCTCTAATTAACTGAACTTTCTCTAAGGCGTCGAATACTAAGTCAGGAGGCTCTGAGCAACCCAGAGTCTTTTCTCTAATTAACTGAACTTTCTCTAAGGCGTCGAATACTAAGTCAAGACCTATGAATGAGGCCTCACTAACTTCGAACCAACTAATTGGAGATCTACATCTCCTACCATAGAGAGCTTCGAATGGAGCCATCTGAATACTGGAATGATAACTAGTCTTATTCAAACTCAATCAAAGGCAAGTGGTCATCCCAACTACCCTTGAAATCAATTACACACACCCTTAGCATATCTTCCAAAGTCTGAATGGTCTTTTCTGCTTGACCATTTGTCTGAGGATGAAAAGCTGTACTGAGATGAACTTGGGTACCAAGACCCTTTTGGAATGCTTTCCAAAAATGAGAGGTGAACTAGGTACCTCTGTCTGAGATAAATAGTTAACGGAACACCATGTAATCTGACCAACTCTTTAATCTAGAGTTTGGCGTAATCCTCGGCTGAATAAGAGGTATGAACTAGAAGGAAAAGAGTTAATTTTGTCATCCTGTCTACAATGACCCAAACTGAATCATGCTAATGACGAGTTTGAGGCAAACCCGTCACGAAGTCCATGTTCACAACTTCCCACTTCCAGGTAGGAAAGGTAGGAATACTAAACTCTTACATAGGACCACTAGGCTTCTGATGCTCTATCTTAACTTGCTGACATGTAGAGCACTTATCCACAAACTTTGCAACATCTCTTTTCATCCCACTCCACCAATAGATTTCCCACAAATTGTGGTACATCTTAGTGGCCCCTGGATGAATAGAGTGATGCGCACCATGCGCTTCAGCAAGAATTCGCTGCCTTAAGTCATCTATGTCTGTTTGGAACACAGAGACGACCCTGACAACGAAGAACACCATCTTCTCATCGGGAAAAAACCTCTATTTTCTGACTCTGTACTAACTCTTTTAGCTTGACAAGGCTAGGATCCTTATCTTACTTTTCTTTCACCTCGAAAACTAGAGATGATTCTGAACTACTCTGAACACATACACCACCCTCTGAAGAATCGACTAAGTGAATGCCTAGTCTAGCAAGCTGGGGTACTTCTTAAGATAACTTCTTACTATCCTCCACATCAGAAACACTACCCATAGAGAGTCTACTGAGAGTGTCAGCCACTACATTGGCCTTGCCCAGATGATAGAGGACACTCATGTCATAATCTTTCAAGAGCTCTAACCACCTTCTCGGATGAAGATTGAGATCTTTTTGAGAAAAGACATACTGAAGGCTCTTATGACCTGTGAAGACATCTACATGAACAACGTATAAATAATGCTTCCAAATCTTCAAGGCAAATACTACGGCTGCTAATTCAAGAACATAAGTAGGATAATTCTTTGCATGGGGTTTAAGCTGCCTGGAGGCGTAGGCTATGACCTTATCATGCTGTATGAGGACACAACCTAAACCCACTTTAGATGCATCACAATATACTACGAAATTGTCTGAATCGTCTGCTAATGCTAGAACTGGATCTGAGGTGAGTCGAGTCTTTAATTCTTGAAAACTCTTCTCGCATGGATTTGAACACTGAAACTCAACTTTCTTCTAAGTCAATCTGGATATAGGGGATGCAATGGATGAAAATCCTTCAACAAACCATCTGTAATAGCCAACCAAACCCAAGAAACTCCTGGTATCTAATGGAGAGACAGGGCGAGGCCAGTTCCTTACCGCTTTGGTCTTTTGAGGATCTGCTCTAATGTTATTACCGAAAAAAATATGGCCAAGGAATGCTACTGATCTTGGCTAGAATTCGCACTTACTAAATTTGACAAATAACTGATGATTTCTAAGAGTCTAAAGTACTATTCTAAGATGGTCTGCATGATCACGCTCAATGCGGGAATAGACTAGAATATCATCTACGAAAACTATGACGAACATGTCCAAGTACTATTTGAATACACGCTTCATCATGTCCATGAAAGCGGCTGGGGCATTGGTAATACCAAATGATATAACTAAAAATTTAAAGTGACCATACCGCGTATGAAAAGTTATCTTTGGGATGTCACATTCTCTAACTCTGAGCTGATGATAGCCGGATCTGAGGTCTATCTTAGAGAAATAACTGGCACCCTAAAGTTGGTCAAACTCATCGATTCTGGGAAGGAGATACTTGTTCTTGACCATGAATTTATTGAGTTGACGGTAATCTATACACATTCTGAGCGAATCATCTTTCTTGCGCACGAATAAGACTGGTGCGCCCCACGGGCAAATGCTGGGTCTGATGAATCCCTTATCTAAGAGATGCTTCAATTGATCTTTCAGTTCCTTGAGTTCTGCTGGTGCCATTCTGTATGGCAGAATAGAGATAGGGTGAGTGTTTGAAAGAAAGTTAATATCGAAGTCTATTTCCCTTTCGGGAGGAATTCCTGGAAAATCTTTGGGAAAGACATCTGAATATTCATTCACTACTGGGATTGATTCGAGATTGGGAGCCTTGGAACTGGAATCTCTAACATGAACTAGATGATAAACAGACCCCTTAGATATCAATTTCCTTGCCCGAAGGTAGGAAACAAGCTGACCACCGAAAGAGGATACACTACCATTCCACTCTAGAACGGGTTCATTCGGGAACCGAAACTGAACTATTCTATTTCTACAGTCGACTGTGGCATAGTAGGAATGAAGACAATCCATACTGAGAATGATATCAAAATCAGTCATCTCTATTTCGACTAAGTCTGCTCACATTTACATATGATAGTGAATGTTGGCTATTTACATTAATAGAGATAAAGTAAATTATGAATGTACCTGCAATAAAAACTTTGAGAACCTTCTTGGCATTTTTTACTTAGCAAAAAAAAAACAACAAGTAACGAATAGAACTTACAGTTCCTTCGACACTTGGCAAAAAAAAACAAGTAGTAACGAATAGAACTTACAGCTCCTTTGATACTTGGAACCTCTCCAAGAATGAAGAGTTGAGTTTCATAAGCCCACCTACGCACATATTGCAATGTTCTCACCAGGTCTAACCTCCAAATTATTGTTTCTAAGAGTAGGTCAAGGTGGCTTCTCTTCTCAATTGTGAAATTCCAAATCCACCCTTGTTGTACAATTGTGGAGTCAAGTATTATAGATTATTCAATGAAACTTTGTGCTCTTCTCAAAAGCTGCAAGATGTAGAAATGTTTTTATTATCTTTGCGATGAAGTGACAAAAAGTTTTCCATCATATTTATGCAGGACTAATATCTGTGAACTACTACATCTAGAACAAAGATCTTGTAATACCAAAGAAGGGAAAAAGATTCATCACCTTTAGGTAGCTTTGAGCTTCAGTTATGCTCTTTCCAGACTTAAAAAACATCCAGAAGCAAGTATTATACTGATTGTTTATGTGACCTACAAAGTCAAAGTATTGCATTGTGATATCAGATTCATGCATTCATTTTCTTTAGTTTGACACCTGGAATGATAAGTCATTATAAGTCTTATTGATTTGACTAAATTTTTTAAAAAAATGACTAAAATAAAAAGTATTCACAATCAACGTATCTCCATGCTAGATAGTGTCGAGCAATCTCAAAGGATGGGTAGCAAACATATCAGCCATCAAAGTAAGGTGGCTCCGTATAGTCATTCTCAGTGAAAAATTCTTTCCATTTCATCACATACATGAAAGAAAAAAGAGATACAATGGCAGACATAATTTTGCTGGAATACAATCAAAATAACACGTCAATATTAGGCTAGTCAACTATGGGAGGCCGAACTCCCTGCAATTGCTCAAATTGACTCACATACTGAAGAAAGTTGCTGTAGAGGCAGAGATTTCCTACAAATGCCAGGAATGTTAAAAGTAGAATGCCACCATTCGGATAGATACCAAGAATTCTCAAATCACACATTCTGAGAAACTTTCATTGTGCACAACACACTATCAGGATCATTTATCATGTTACTCATATAACATTGAACTATGGTTTTGGTGTTTAAGTTCTTCAATACTGGTTGTTAAATCTCACTAAGAACCTTTCTTCCTGGACAATTTATCAGTTTTGTAGGTTTCTCTGTTAAGAGAAACTTTCTTCTGGTTTTATGAAGAAACAGACGATCTGATGCAATTCTGATCTTCATTAAAAGCATTTTAGTGAACTTAGATCAACTTAACACAAATAAACTGTCATATTTCCTTAAGCAAGTGAAGTAAGATTTAAAGAGCCTTGTGATTTCTTTTTGAGTTCTCTAATCATGTTACGACTATAGATACAGAGGCACTACCATAAGACTTCATGAATGGGCAGCGAATAAACTTAAATAAAGTCAGTATTACCCCATCCCCATAATAGGCTCTAGCAAATGCCAATGCTAGTTCTTAATTTTCAAAATATTTATGAAACTTGTCACTGCACAATGAAAGCTACCCACTGCCAACCAGAAACTAAACAATGAAAGAACTATCGAAGAGAGTCCTAAATTATCCAGTAGTTTGGCATACAAAACTAATCACTAAGCAAAGAATCAAGTACATAAACCTCACCCACTTCCTATTTTTCAGAAACTGAATAAAGAAAACCAATTAACAAGGTTATAAAAGCAAGGATTAAATGAGGTTTGAATTTCAAGGAGTGAAGGAGTCATTTCAGAAGTGTAAATAAAGAACAAAATCAAGGCACAACTATTTCTTGATGACATCTAACCTGAAAAGCAGCATTACTAAGTCTAATCTTGCGAAATTTTTCCTCATTGGGATTTGTAGCGACATTCTTTGCATAAGTTAGCAGCGTGTTGAGAGCAGTCTTGACTTTGGCATCATCATCCTGGATCGCAAGAGGAAAATAAAGTTAGAATGACATCTCATTCATATCAAAAACCCACCAAAGGAATGTAAAATGTCACTCATAGGTTACTAAGTTCCTTGGGAGTATTTGTTGATTACTTTTCAAAAGAAAAAGCTTCTCAATGCGATACACTAAGGAAAGAAAGAAAAAAGAAGTATCCATTCTATACTTGTATTTAAAACTCATTATATTTTGTCTAGCTTCCTAATGCGATACATGAAAGAAAGAAAGAAAAAAGAAGTATCCATTCTATCCTTGTATTTGAAACTCATTATATTTTCTCTAGCTTCCTAATGCAATACACTAAAGAAAGAAAGAAAAAGATGTATCCATTCTATCCTTGTATTTAAATCTCATTATATTTTGTCTTGTTGAACTCTTCTGAGTTCGGAAACCAAGGGTGGACGAGCAAGTTAGCTTAACTTTGTTTTTAAAAATAAAGATAAGCTGGTGCACCTGGAACCTCTCTGTTCCAAAGTTCAAACCTGCAAGAAAGTACTCTGTGTATCCTAAAAACAACTGAATGATTACCTTGTGGGTCTATTTAAGAGTTCGCAGGCACTCTCTCATTCACTCTACCTTTGTAGCTGGTCTGAAAGGCAAAAACGAGCTTTAACAAAAATACATACAAAATGTTTGAGTTGGACAATATATGTCTGAATTGGACATATAAACAGAGTTTTTGAATAAGTAAACACCTTCTTTTCGTCCACAACAGGTGTAGTAGAAGGTTTGGGGGAAGCGAGATCTTCTGGTGGAAACCAAGCTTCCTTTTTCTTTCTGCCTGTGACAGTAAACACAATTGTTTCAACATGACAGAAGTGGCAACAGGTAACTATGTTGTGAGGATTCAACTTCAAGTGATCCAGATCCTGAGCTATAATTTGGTGCAGGAATTTAAAAATCATTTGAATTAGTAATATTGATGAGAATTCAACCGCTAAAAGTAACAGTCTGGTATACATTATGTACATGAATATTCTAGAATATATTTGTATGTGTCAGATTCTTGTTACTTCCAAAAGCAGAAAAAACTCAAATAAAAAGGAAAAGCAATTCTAGCGTCAACCTAGAAAAACACAATAATGTCACCAGAGTCGCAATAAGCATAAATCTTTTAGATGTTCCAAATAATGTGTATGATAGGAATTTCATCAGTCTCTTTTAATTCAAAAACTTAGAATGAGTAGATTATGTTCTCCGCATGATCCTTCTAAATATTTCCTTTGTATCTTCATCATGCAATCATCTTTAAAGATTTTTTTTCATTGAAGCTCAAGTATTTAAGTAGTCAAAAGAAAATGTATGGAGTATATTAAACTTGTAAATTTGCTGAACTTAACAAAACAACACAATGAACTATATGTTGCACTATAGCAACTTACAAACCTATAATAAGAAATAATTCATTTTCTTATTGCAAGGCAATAGACTTGATACTACAATGCAACAACTTCCACAGAGAGAATCTACTTTCCTATATACAAGTCACATTAGGAAAACCTCAATAGCCCAAACCCACACCATTTATAGGTAAAAGGGAATTGATAATGCTTCAGAAAAGAAATAACTTCTTGCCTAATAGATAATAATTCAAAACCAACCAAAAAGTTGTTCATTTGGTTAGACGTGTCTTGTCTGAGGCAATATTATTAACAAGTTACAGTAGTATTATTAAGAGACAATATGATGCGTCTACCATTAAAGTCTATTCCATCTAAATGGTCACTGTTTTCAAAATTGGTACCTATAGGATGACTATCTATATACAAAATATTTGTTGTGGAAATCCTAGTCTAATGGAGATTTTAATTTTCTCATGTCAAATTATTTGTCTTGTTTTCCTGTTATGCTCGCTTTAAGAAATGAGGGAAACAAAGATAAGAGAGGTCTTTAAATTGTGAACCAAAAAACACCAAAAAGAAGAAAAAAGAACCCAAAAACAGAATTCTTTGTTTCATATTTATTTTAAGCCAAGAACCCATCGTGTCCCAAAAATGAGAAGCGCCTTTATCAATACATCATCATATTAAAAATGTACGACACTATTTGCTTTCATTAGTTTCACATTCGACCACATCAAAGATCGCATGATATAGAAGAAAATTAAGAAAAAAACAAATGAAGTGGACAACACATCTTTATTTGAGTATCTCACCAATCCATACATATATAAGATCCAATCAATTCCTAACCAAATGTGATGCCTTTAAAATATTTACTTCGGTACAGTTGTAGGGCGCTTGATGACATACTACCAAAAATAAAGAAAAAGAGGGTGTAAGAGGCTTACCAGGTATCACCACTGATAATTATCCATTTACTACAAAGAGTGATTCTTCTGGTAAAGGGCATCACTCATCAACCACAATTAGCAAAATCTCCAACGAAGAAACATCAACGTCTATACTATTTTCACTAAGTGATAAGCTTACCTTCTTGGTCTTTTCTTCAAAGCATATAACACAAATTCAGAGGCTTGAACAACGCAATCCACAACTAGATATACAACACCTTTATGTCCAAAGTTCACAAAATTCTGCACAGGCCATTATGTCGATCTGATTTGGATAAACCTACACAACAGTGACATCCTCATACATGCTTAAATAGCTCACAGGATAAAGAAATAAGCAAAAATTGCCTTTATTAAAAAAGCATTTTGCTTCATGGTATTCTGATAAGTAAAATTATGCTATACTCTATGAATGGAATTTGAACTTATTTTGCGTGTGAAAAATAGAAAGATTACAAATTGAGTTAGCGCTCAACCTTTAAATTTTAACTTAATCATCATTCTGAAGCAAAGCTTTAATTCGATTAAGCCAAACCCATTACTTGAACTCGAGCAGATATTTCCTTTTGAACAAAGTATCGAACACATAGTGAACATGGAAGATAAAAAATAATTCTTGCGGAGAAAAATTTGAAATTTCTAATTCCGATAGTTATGGACATTTTGAATTAACACAACTGAAAGGTTCATTTGTTTGAGATACTATAAATCAAAATTGACTTTTTACGTTTTAGGGTAAAAGTAGGACGAAAGTTACAAAATTAAAATAACAGATAAAGAAACAAAAATAGAAAAAAGAATAAAAATTCAAAGCAACAAACAAAGCGAAGCACAGAAATAGCACAACAAAAATAACCTGAATACAGTGATAGGAAACATAAAAAAGAACGATGAACAAAGAATAGAGTTCCAGAAGAATGTGTGGAGAAATGAAAAGATATGGCAGGGCAATTGAAAAATAACACAGTAGATGTTCATCTTGAAAGCACACATTAGATAAAACAATGATGTGGCTGCAGGTGGCTGCAGAAGTAGATTCAATAATCTATTTGTTCATTCTTATATACCTCAATATCACAACTACATTCGCGCATAACAATTTTTTTGAAATTCTACACTTCTAGACCTAGATTTAGTGCATTAGTAATACCAACTATCAGACCATAACCAACGAATTAGACTACTTACTTCATTCATTGAATCAATAATGGAAAAGCTGCAACATTGAATCATCCAAATGGCGGAGACGTCGGCGCATGAAAACCTTCCGTAACTTTGTCAGAAATGGATCTGTTCACTAGTACTATTGTTTCCGATTGTTATTGTGTTGCCACCGATAATGGTGAAAATAGTCGTTCCTACGTATTCTTGAGAAGGACAACTGAAGATTGTTGTTCTGGTTAGAAATATGTAGTGTTTCTGGAATGATTTGGAGAAAGAGGAAATGTAAATATCTACCAGACATAATTACGAATTTGCCCTCAATAATGTGCATATTTACCGTTCTGTCCTTGATGGTCCTAGCACTGCCTCTTTACCCGTTAAGTGAGAGGAAATAGCTAGCACCATATCCTTTTCTCCTCTTTACCCGTTACGTGAAAGAGGAAATAGCTAGCACCATATCCTTTTCTCCTTGTTAGTATTAATATTTTGTAACATCTTGTACCTTAAAATCCAAGATTTTCAAAATTAATTATGGTAGCAGATAAAAAGGGGAAAAAGCGCCCTTATCTTGAGGTTTACGAAGAGACGCATAGAAAGAAAAATAAGGATGGTACAAGAGGAGATTGGGTCGAACCGCGTGCTAGGATTTCATATGTAAGATAATAACTTTTACATACATTATTTTATTATTACTCAACTTTGCTTGTTTACGTACTAACAAATAATTTTTTTTTTCAGGAAGAATTTTAAAAAAAACATAGAAGAGTGACATCAAAATCAACCTACTTCAGAGGATGGTACCATGGTCCAACCATCACCTGAAGAGATAGTCAAGCGGTAAGGCAACGGATTTTGGTCCCGCTATTCGGAGGTTCGAATCCTTCCGTCCCAGAACATATATATTCTATGAGAATATAGATTGCTTTTTTAACAATGTTCTGTTTAAAATCGAAATGTTAGCTGGAATGTGATTGTTGTTTCTGATTTTTTTCTTCGATGAATCTTTCAAAAACTGAATCGAGATGGGAAAGAATCCAGATTCCCTATCTCGTATTTTCTACCCCCTAAATTAAAGTAATTAGATTTAATTTTCTTTTTTGTAGATTTCTTTACTTTTACATTGCAGTAACGAATTAAACTATAGTATTTGGGTTATACAGTAATCAAAATATTAGTGCAATATTAAAAAATCTTGGATAATATTGGTGTAATACTAACTAATCAAAATATTAGTGTAATATTTTGAATTACACTACAGTAACTAATTAAATAGTAGCAGATGAATGTGATTTGGTCTTTCAAGTATATAAAGTACTACATGGAGAGAGTTTGAGAGTATAAAATTCTAGATACATATCCATCAAACTTTCCTAGAAAATAATGAATTGGGATCTCTATCATTTGGAGTAGAACAAGTATATAGTAGAAATTCTAAGATGTAGCGGACAAAATCAAATTTTCGATGGATGTTCTAGTGAATTGCCTTTGAAAGAAAGACCAATAACAATCAAGAAGCTGAAAAGTATAAAGAAATTTAAAAAAAAAAAGCAGAGAAAAGAAGACAATGAGAGAATAAAAGAAGAAGCTTCTGCAGACATGAAGCTGCAATACAAAGCTGGGTCTTATTTGTGCAAACAATGTTTCTAGAAAAGTGTCATTAGAAAATAATAAATTGTAGAGGGGACGCTGCTATTGAGAGTTAAAAGATGAAAATGCCCTTGGTCGTTCCCTTAGTAACGTTTTTATATAATAGAAATATAATGCACTTGTTGTAATATTTGAACTTAGTAATTATTTTTTGTACTAATTCATAAGTTCCCAAATTTAGTAAACCAATTCAATTTTCATCAAGCATAAAAAATTGTCACTACATGTAAAGTGACTTGAAATAAAATTTGTCATGGTGTTTGTGTTTCTACATCTTCTTTTTTTACATACATAAGCTCCAACCTTTTAATCATTATCCTATAAGTCCAAACCTCTTGCATCCTTGCCACAGTGTTATCGCACAAAAAGGTCATTGGGTTGGTCATTTTTATGCTAGTTATCAAGGATTCGATGTGTATACGACCCGCATGCAGCACCGATTTTATTTTTTACAAAGTACTTGTCCTTGTTTCGACCTTTAAAATCCTATTTTTCATTCAGCACTTTTGTTGGCAAATATTCATCAATTTGCTCTGCCTCAATAAGTTAGGGAACAAGTCCAATAATGGCTGTATCTTGGTAAAAAATTCAGCCTCGTCGAAGTTAGGTAAGTTGGAGTCATAAACCTTTATCATTACGTCCTCGAGTAGTATCTCAAGAGCCAAAAAATATCTTTCGCCAATATTCATGACTGCAAGAATTCTCTTTTCCTTGATCCAGTCCTTGTCATGTGGATATGACCTATTCCTCTAACATATCTGATCATATCTTCATCCCATTCAAACCCAAAAACTAACGAATCAAATCTCAGGCCATCGGGAGTTGATGCTAGCTCAATGAGATCATCATACCTATCCTTGAAATTATTGTAGAAGTTGAGGTCCATTATCCTATCACCAACATGATAAATATTTGAGTACGCTAATTGCCTGATCCTCATAAGGAAGAGAATTTCATTAACATACTGTGATATAAGAAGATAATTATTAAATAGGTTAGTAATTTTAAAAAATAAAAATCAAAGTTCGAAAGATAGAATGGATGGTCCATCTGTTGTACATGGTTCTCTGAATCTGTTAACAGATTACCCATCTAATCAACTTATGCAATAGATGGGTAATCTATTGTAATAGATGAACCACCAGTTGCACCAGAATACCATTTGTTACAACAGATGATACATCTATTGCGTAGATTCTTCGTCATGGAGTAAACTTACCGTGTCCACGTACCACACTTCCATATCTGTCATAATCTTGAAGGCTTGGGGGGAAAAGGCATTCATGGTGAAGGTTTTTACCCATTTCTTAGAATGTATGTACTTTCTCAGAATAACTTTCTATTTGGCGTCAAGTTCCGTATATATGTTCACCTTCTTCAATAGTCCCTGAACTTATTCAACTTTTGGAGGAGAAGGAGTTATAATTTTTTGGGTTACCTATTTGAGAGTATATGTCTAATTACTTTTTTCATCTTCCTAACCTCCACTGTAGGAGTGTATGGCTCTCTTGCCTTCTTGGATGGTATGATACCCCTCTTAGATTTCAGTTCCTCGATAGCATTAACAAGAGCATCTATTTTTTTAAAGAGTTTATCCTGTCTGTCTATGTACTGTGTATTTACAATAAGAACATGAGAATAAAGTGAGGTGAACGGGACCACTGTAAGGGTGAGATGAACCAACACCACCAATACCAACACCACCACCACCAATACTAATGCCACTAACACCACTAATACCAACGACACTAATACTAACACCACCAACACCAATATCAATGCCATCGACACCATCAACACCAATACAAATGCCACCAACACCAATACCACAGCCATCACTAACACAACCAATACCACCAATACTAACACTACCACCGATACTACCAACACCACCAATACAAATACCACCACCACCACTACCACCAATATCAATACCAACATTAATACTACCACCAATACCACCACCAACAACATTACCACCATCACCACTACCACTACCACCACCAATACCACCACCACCACCAATACTACCACCTATACCAATACCAACACCACCACTAATACCACCATCACAACTAGCAACACCAATATTAAAACCATCAATACCAACAATATGAACACAACAAATAACTACCACCAACACCACAAATAACATCCAACAATATCACGATTGTCAACAAAACACTGTGATAAAAATTAGAGTTTTCTCGAGTTTTCCCTACATTTTTAGTATCAAAACTCAAAATTATTAACCCATTCTCGAAGATAATACAACTAAAAGTCTTTTTTTTTTAATTATTAACTAAAGATACTTATTTTTTAAAAAAAATAACAAATGTAGAACTTTTCTCGAACTCCGTTACCTATGAAGAGAGAGAAAATGACTGATACAAGCAAGAAAAAAGTCAAAAATCACAACTATGTAATCTAAAATAGGTAGAAAATCAATCCGTTGAGAAGTTCTGAGCAATATGTTGAGTAGTTGTTGTTTGTATTATTGAGAGAGAAAAAAAGAGAGAGAACTCGAGATTTGAAATAATGAAATATTCTTTCCGCAAATGAATGATTTGTATGGGTTGATTTGTCTTTTGAAAAAAATGACAAGTTTTGAAAATATTAATTTTGTCTGAATTAATCTTAATTAATTTTCTAAAAGAGATAAATTTTAACTGTTTCATAATAAATTGTATTAATTTTACTAAATTTAGTTTTCAGTTATTAAGTTCAATTGAAACATTAATGAATTTAATATTAACTTAATAATAATTTAATATGAATCGTTTCAACTCAAATTGATCAATTGATGACTTTGATCAGGATGAACACATTACCAACATCATGCAATTGTAATGACTCAATTCAAATTGTAGTTGAACCTATGAAATCATTCCTAATTCTAGCTAAATCAATATAGATATTTCAAACAATAATTTAATATGAATCATTTCAACTCAAATTGATTAATTGATGTCCCCGTTCAGGACGGACACAATATCAACATCATGCAATTACAATGACTCAATTGAAATTGTAGTTGAACCTATGAACTCAATCCTAATTCTAGATAAATCAATTTAGATATTTCAAATAATAATTTAATATGAATCATTTCAACTCAAATTGATCAATTGATGACTCCAATCAGGATGAACGTAATACCAACATCATGCAATTGCAACGACTCAATTGAAATTATAGTTGAACCTATGAACTCATCCCTAATTCTAGCTAAATAAATTTTGATATTTCAAAAAATGGCTTGATTTGAATCATTTCAACTCAAATTGATCAATTGATGACTATGGTTAAGATGAATGCTATACCAACATCATACAATTGCAACAACTCAGCAGAAATTATAATTGAACCTATGAACTCATTCCTAATTCTAGATTAATAAATTTAGATATTTCAAACAATGACTTGATTTGAATCATTTCAACTCAAGTTGATCAATTGATTACTATAGTCAGGATGAATGCAATACCAACATCATGCAATTGCAATGATTCAATTGAAATTATAGTTGAACCTATGAAATCATCCCTAATTCTAGCTAAATAAATTTAGACATTTCAAACAATGGCTTGATTTAAATCATTTCAACTCAAATTGATCAATTGATGACTTCGATCAGGACAAATGTAATACCAACATCATACAATTGCAATGAATCAATTGAAATTATAGTTGAACCTATGAACTTATCCCTAATTCTAGCTAAATTAATTTGGATATTTTAAATAATGGCTTGATTTGAATCGTTTCAACTCAAATTGATCAATTGATGACTCCGGTCACGACGAACGCAATACTAACATTATGCAATTGAAACAACTCAATTGAAATTATAGTTGAACCTATGAACTCATCCCTAATTCTAGATAAATTAATTTAGATATTTCAAAAAGTGGCTTGATATGAATAAATAGAGGACTAACCCATTGCAACAAATGACACATCTGTTGAAAATTATCAAACAATTATAGATATATTTATTAAAATAGATGTTCATGCTGTTGCAACAAATGACTTATCTGTTGGTAATTATCAAACAAATAATTTCATATGTTGCAATAGATGACTTATCTATTGGAAATTATCAAATAAATAATGACATTTGTTGCAAAGATGACTTATGTGTTAGAAATTAACAAATAGATGTTGCCATCTGTTATGATAGATGACCGATCTATTGGAAATTTCCAAATAGATATAGGCATCTGTTGCAACATATAACTTATCTGTTTTAATATCTTTTTTAATTTTAAAGCATTTTTTTATCCAAACTAAAAAAATACTAAGGCGGTAAAATTTTTTGTTGGATAACTCAAAAATCACCTCTTTGAGTTGTCTTATCTTGTCTTTCCAATGTCACCGTCATCATCTCTACGTTCTTCTCAAAGCGTTTCACCACCATAAATTATTAATAAATATTTAAACCTATCTCTAGAAATCTGATCTTCTTTAACCATAAAATAATTCATCTCTCTTCTTTTTGTTTTTCTCCTCTTTAGGGTAATTCCAACTGTCTCCTTTTTTCTCTCTTTTCTCTCTTCTTTTGCATGAGGATCCTTTAGGATCTCAACCAATTTATATCTTTTCTTGATTGAAATTAGTGTTTTGATCCCTTTGATTTTGACATGCAGGTATCGTTCACTAGTAGATCTACGCTCCCTGCTATTATTCTTGCCTTCTCGTTTTTTTTTGCCTGTTTCATCAAATTTATCATATTTTCTATGATGAAAATTAAAATTATGAATATCATATTTTTACATTGGTTATTTAAATTAGTTATTTACATCTTTTGTTTTATTTATTTTTCTATTACCCATATTCTATTTGTTGAGAAACTTGAAGGAAAGATTTCTTTTAAGTCTTGAGTGAACGAACTGTTGTCTTTATTAAAATATGAGAAAAAAGTCAGCTATTGGGAGAACTTAAAAAGCTTTGTTAACAGTATCAATTTTTCTTGTTGTTTTTTTGTTTATTTCTTTGTTATTGATGTTGTTGGAAGTGTTGATGATGTTGGTGTTGCAACTATTGAATTAGTATCGGTCTTCCAACAAATTCAACATCTATTGCAATGATGAATCAGTTGTAGGAATATATCCAAATAGCTATTCCAATAGATAACCCATCTGTTTCAACAGACGGAACACCTATTGGAAGAAATCAAACCAGTAGAAAAGTTGGTTTGATTTCTTACAATAGATGACCCATCTATTGCAATATGTCAGTCACTTGTTGCAATAAATGGGGAATCTATTGCAACAAATGGGTCATCCGTTGGGCAAATGAGAAATATGTTGCAACAAATAGGTCATTTATTGTATTTCTTGAATTTTGTGTTACTTTTTTTTTTAAAAAAATTATGCAGGTATCAATTGTAACGTTATTTTTATTTTTCTCTTATTTGTAGATAAAAGATGTCTCCCAAAGAAAAGGAAGTAGAAGTGGATCAACTTTTGCCCGACTAACATAAAAGGCTAGACTTAAGATGGGTTCAGAGGAATAAGCTGTTTGCAGATGGAACCACTTCATATGTGGGAGGTATGTAGTGCTGATTATATTATCGTGAAAACACACATAGAGTACATTGATTTTGTGAATAAAGTTTTTTACTGATTAGGCATTAATCATTCAAACAAGATATTGCATTTTACAGTTAAGATCGATATGTTCGAACTAATAAGGCTGAGGGACCAAATAGGTGGTGTCAATAACCCATTTTAGTTTAATAATGGCTTTTCTAATGTTTATGTGTCAAGTTTGGAGTATAGATCAAGTTTTTTGTGGCAGTGTAAGGATTCAATAGTGATTGAACTGATTTTAAGAGTTTAATGAACTTTTGAAAGGCCTCTGAAGCGTTGCACTGCTGCAAACAAGAATGAAAATCAATATAGTTATTGCCCTGGTCCAAATTTATATGGTTGGGTTGCTAGGGGTGATGATTATACAACAAAAGGTGCTCTGAAGAATATTTGCTAGGGAAAGGAAAGGTGCAGAAGACCATATATCAACTCAGACCTTATTAAAGAAGAAACACATAGTAGAAAAGAACGTGTAGCAAATTTGGCCGATGACATTGACATGAAAAATGAAAAAATCGAGTGAGCTGAGATAAAAGTGTATCCAAAAATGAAAATCCATCAGCCGATTTTGAAAAAAATGGTGAAATAGACTAGATTTGTGCACTTTGCTAGGTAACTGTGACTAGTTAGCATGGCTTGAATGATGACCCATAAAGCGCAGTATCAGAACTCTAAGAAAGAAGCTTTGCGATCACCGAGGGTTGGAAAGATGGACAATCAGGAACAAAACTTAAATCAACAACTCCTGAAGTAAAAATAAGGGATCAAGCTAAGGTGGCAATTTTTGAATTTAAACTTGCATCCCAGGCCGTCTGCTTGTGGTTCTGATCAGGTTAAAGGTAGTGGAAATAATCAAGCATGGAATTTTTGCCCAACTTTAGAAATTTTTGTTTCTACTGCTATTGAACTAATTAAAACCACAAACATAAGGCATGGGATGCAAGTTAGACTTCAAAAATTGAAGCCTTGGCTTCCCTTATTTTTATTTTAGGAGTTGTTAGTTTAAGTTTCATTCCTAACTATACATCTTTCCAATCCTTGGTGCTCGCCTAGCTGCTTTCTTAGAGTTCTAATCTTGTGCTTTGTGGGTCATCATTCAGGCCATGCTAGCTAGTCGCAGTTCCCTAGCAAAATGTCCAACTCCAATCCACTTTATCATTTTTCTTTTCAACAACGATTGATGGATTTTAATTTTTGGATACACTTTCACATTTGCAGCTCATTTATTTTTTTCATCTTTTAAGTCAATTTCTTTGGCTAGATTGGATAGGAGTTCCTTGCTTACTACCATGTGTTTCTTCTTAAACAAGGTCTGAGTTGACATATGGTCTTCTACACCTCCTCTTTCCCACACAGGTATTCTCCCAAGCACTTTCTACTGTATAATTGTCTCCTCGAACAACCCATCCATATAAATTTGGACCAGGGGAATTTCTATTGGTTTTCCATTCTTGTTTATTGCAGTGGGGGGCTTTAAAAACCTTCTCAAGGTCCATTACACCATTAAAATCTATCTAATCACTATTGAATCTCTTCACTGCCATCAAATATTGATCCCTTTTCAGAACTTGATGCATAAACATGAGCAAAACTGTCATTAAATTGTAATAGGGTATCGACACTACCTTCTTGGAATCCTTCGGCCTTCTCATTTTTCACCTATCAAACTTAACTATATAATGCAGGATCTTGTTTGAAGGATCAATGCCTAATCATTAAAAAATTACATTCACAAAATTATTTTACTTTATGTGGGTAGTCACGATAACCTGATTAGTAATACATAACTCCCATGCATAAAAGTAGATCCATCCATCTGCACACACCTTATTCTTCCTATCCTATCAATGTCAAATAGTGTTTAATCTTTAGTTCCCATCATGAAGTAGTGTACAAAACTACGAAGGCTCAAAGAGTAACCATTTTCAATGTGAAAGGACTACATGCCCGTTAAGCAAAAACAAGTATGGCGTATGTAATGCACCATAATTGTTGTAATAATAAACTTGTGTTGTTGTTTGATATAGACTTTGATAATTTTAACTCATTGTTGGAGATGTAAATGTTATTATTTATTATATAAAATATGTTTTTATTAACTTATGCATTAATAAAAATAGGTAAATCAAGAACTAAATATGACAGACTACAAAAAAATATTTTTAGCAGATTACCCATATGACAGTTTGGATTGCGTTCAACCAACAGATGACTAATATATTGCAACAGATGATACATCTGACTAAAAACTCAAAACCTTCTTCTTGCAACAGATGACACATTTGTTGCAACAAATCTACTGAAAGAACATAATACAGTTCTTGCCATTGGTTTGTGTTCTTCGAATAGATGACAAATCTGTTTGAACAGATGGTCCATCTATTGGAAAAACTAACTAAAATGGTTATTAATAAAAAAAGGGTTATTGAAAGCGTGAAAAATCATGACTTTTCAATTATTTAATAAAGAAAAATGGTTCGTAAATAAATAATAAGAAAATAAATGATAAACACAATTTAAAACTATAAAAAATTATTATTTAATTTTAATAAGTGATGTTAATATTAAATAGGTGAAAAGTTGTGACTTTTCATCTTTTTTATTTGTAAATCTATTTTTTAATTTAAATAACTGAAAGTCACCAATTTGGATTAATTAAGGTATATGATTATTAAAAAAAATGTGATTAGTCGTGACTTTTTATCTAACAAATTTAAAATAGCTGATGAATCAAATTCTCCATCTGTTGTAGCTGATAAATCAGCTGTTAGAAGAAATCAAAATAGCTTCTCCAACAGATGGTCCATCTGTCACTATAGATAACCTATCTGTCGTAAAAGATGGCTTATCTATTGCACACATAGACCATTTGTTGTAATAAATGGTAAATCTATTGTGATAGATGGGTTATCTATTGCAATAGATGGACCATCTGTGGTAACAAATCAATAAAAGTGGTTATTATTAAAAAAAAATAGTTATTGTAAAGGTAACAAGTCTTCTATTATTTAATTGAGAAAAATGATTATTTAGTTTTAAGATATTAAGAAGCTGAAAAGTCATGACTTGTCACAGTAATCAAAAAGTAACCAGCTTGATTTAATTAAGTCATGACTTTTCACAGTAATAAAAAAGTCATCAGTTTGAATATAATTTATAAAATAGAGGTGAATAGTCGTGCGTTTTTGCCTAACAAATTCAAATTCAATCATTTATAAATAGGTCTCTCCTTACTCGTTCATTCTACTCCACTTTATTTATTTCTTGCATCTTGTCTTTTCATATTACGTATTCAACCACTTCTTTTCAAAGACCAAATTCTTTTTTCGTTGAGGTAAGTTTTTCTTTTGTGTAAATCTACCAGTAGGTAGTATATGTTGTATTACATTCGAACTCTTTACTTTCGTGTTTATATTTTTTGTCAATTCATATGTGTTCTAGATATAGTTGATCCTGTTTGGGACATTGCTATTCTGCGTGACACCGTGCGGGAACTTCAGAGGTAGGTTAATGACCTGTAGTGGGAGTTGGGCGTCGTGAGAGCAAGGATGCTTTGAGAGATTCGTAGGCTGAGGAGGGCTTTGCTGTTGTCGGTTAACGATTGGCCGGTTGACAATAATAATATTAATAATAATATAATAATGATAATAATAATTAGGTTATGTTTTTTCTTTTAGCGCATGCATTTTTTTAATTTATATCCGATCTACCTACCTAATGTATTTTTTTTTATTTAATGAAAAATTTATGTTTGGTCGACTTTGACTTTTTAATTCTTATTTAATTTTTATTCTGTCTATTTTTTCTTCTCAACATGTTAACAGTTAGAGGTAAGGATTAAACGTTTATCATAAATTTTAATCCAATAAAAATAATAAGAGTTTTGAGTTCTTTCAACAGATGGACCATCTGTTGAAGCAAATTGGTCATCTGTTGGGCGGACACAAACCAGTGGCAAGAACTGTATTGTGTTATTCCAACAGATTATCCATCTATCGCAATAGATTGGTCATTTGTTGGAGGAACACAATCCAGTTTGATGAACTGTATTATGTTCTTCCAGCAAATGTCCATCTGTTGTAACAAATAGGTAATTTGTTAAAAATATTTTTATTTGCTGTTGTATTTAGTTCATGTTTTACCTCTTTTCATTGATGCACAATTTAATAAAATGATATTTCATATAATAAATAATAACTTTTACATTCACAACAATGAGTTAAAAATATCAAAGTCCATAACAAACAACAACACAAGTTTTACTATTACATCTATCATGGTGTATTACAATTCGGGCATGTAGTTCTTTCATGGCCAACGTTCTTACATATAGAGAACTTGTTTTTTCTTGATAAAAATGATTCTCCTACTCCACACCTTCTTTTGTATTGCCTTTTTCCCGGTTTGATAGTGCTTGAGTCAATATATGGAGGAGTTGTTAATCTCTTCAAAATCTTTACAGGAATAAACCAAGATTCTTTATGAGGCACCAGATTAATATTCTCACTATATTTCATTATATCTTTGCACTGAATAATATGGAGACAAGTACTCATAAGTTTGAGTTTTATATTATGCACCGCATTAGGCTCGCAGCACTGCCATATCATATGGATATGGTATTTTGTCCAAGTCAAAAACTCTACATGTACAAGATCTTGTTTAAAGATCGACCGTGGCAATATTACCATGATCGTCGATGCAGAATTTGTAATTTGCTATTTGATGAGAAAATAACCTATTTCCTAAACTGATGTTCATTGATATTTATTTTTCTGCTTCTAGAACAAATCTATTTCTTGTGTCCGTATACTGCATACGCCTTTCATGAAATAATTCGACATACCTCTTATTTGTCTCCTTATACATCGCCACAATGGGAAATTCTCTTTCAATGCCAAATATTAAATTCAATGATTCAGCTATGTTTGACGTCATAATATTATACCTATACAAAAAAATTACTTAGTACGACATCATATAGTAAGTATTACAAAGTTGTAACTCAGACAAGACATTAAATTCATAAGAATGTACCTATTTTCTAGATAAAATGCCCGACTCCATCTCTCAAAACGGACATGCTCGAGATGTTGTGCTGCCTTGGAATTCATATCCCTTATTTGATTGAAATGGTAAAAAAAACTCAGCTCTATTATATGCTTTAGCTGCTCTATAAAAAAGAGACGGCCCTTTTATTGTGAAAGTTGTTTCGAATATTTTCTCCAAGATGCCTCATACAACAACCAAAGTAATCTGAAGTGAAGAAAATTGAACCCATCTTTTGGATACTAGGATGCTATCTGAAAATATACACAACTCTTCGGCATCGTCAACAAAGCTTTGAAATTGTTTACAAAAATATGCATATGAGGCATCACATTTTCTGTCTACTACACAAAAAGCGATGTAAAAGATGTGACTCTGGGCATTCTGTGCCACCACCACTATCAAAACTCCATTATACTTGCTCCTCAAGACAGTCCTGTCAACGGTTATGACTTTTCTCAACTATTGAAAAGAATCCAAACACCATAGATACAAAAAAGTACTTGAACCTTCCATTATCAACATGGAACGACTTCTTACTTCTAGAATTTATGGACTCAAGCATGTAACGGTAGGCATCGAGGACTACATACCCGTGCTCATGTGTCCCCATAACCAAGTCCTTGGCAATCCCCATAACTGACTATAACAACTAATTTTTTATGGAGTTGATTGACCATATCAGCTGTAGAAGGGCATTTTCCATTTTGGAAATAACTACCGAGAACATTTACCGTGGCATGAGCATTTTAGCTCGTAATATGCTCCAAACCACATGTGTGATACTTTTGATAAACATTAATGACAACTTTGTGGGAACTTAAATATTTCATAACCCTCAATCACCACTTGTAGTCCGTATTAGCACATCTAAAACAAAAGACTTTGCTCAAATTAATCACCTTCTTTAGTCTAAAATCTTTTTTCAAGCAAGCAATAAATAAAGAAGTAGATAGTTCTATCTTATCCTTAAATGACATTCCCTTGTAAAAATTAGTCTCGTCATTTTAACAATTGCCCGACTGTGTTGATTGAGAAAAACTGCCCACCGTATTGCTCATAACAACAGGCGTTGATATTTGATTTTCATCTAGAATATTCATGTCCAGATCATCCAATCTATCATCAAACATGTCTTGTTGTTATTCTTCTATATTATGGTTCTCATTATCTCTCATTTTTCAACCACGTACATCCTTAACACTGGACTAGCTGAATCACTTAGATAAGCACACAACCGAACCTGATTGGTTATCTTGAATGGTAGTACCCTTTAATTTTCAAAGGAGCTAAACATGTAACTGATAACGAGTTCTTCCGGTTGACAATTCAGTCCACAATAGCTGATGATTAAGATTGATAAAGCTCAACTTACACATTAATTTAGTGCAAAGCGATCGTTGTAAATATATTTACCTAACTAGAAGTCGGGGTCGAATCTGTGAGGAACAATGTGAGTGGCGATTGAGTAACTTCAAAATGATATCTACTAGTTAAGTTCAAACCTATGGTGCAAAATAGTTTGAGGGATTTTCAATCTTTTCGAATGTGAATGCAATTCTCGGTCTTCTAAGGGACTAATTCGAGACTAAGAATAAATTAAAAGGTAATCAATAAGGAATAGATCTTGGGGTTATGATTTCCTAGGGGCAAATTAGTATGTGTAGATACATGAAAGTAGCATCCAATTCAAGTTAATGCATGAGCGGGTAGGCTAGGTTAGAGGTTTTTGTTGTTAGCTTTTCAACAAAACATCAAAAATGTCATCCATGGATTCTTTCAATACCTCATGGGTGTTGCCAAAATTTCACCCAAAACCTCAATTGGGAATCCCTATTTCTAGGATGATGCCCAAGATATAGTCAACCTCAAAATCACCATTATGTCTAAGTGAAAATTAGCAAACTATGCTTATAAATTATCCACTATTGCCTAGGTTCCCACATTCCTCTTTCAAGGATGAGGTGGGTTCCAAAGGTTCACCGAAACCCCTCTTTCAAGGATGGTTTGAGTTTTAAAGAGCTTGGGATTTTCATCCACCAAATCCATTTGGGTTTTTGGGGCTTTCATCCATAAATTTCAACCAATTTAATCAAGCAATAGTAGAACCCATCAACATTAACTAAGAATTTGAGCAACAATTATAACCCATACACACTTTCACCCTAATCAAGAATAACCCCAAGAGGTAGATCTAGCAAATCATAAAAATAATAGACCCACACATACAAAGATTTCTATCAAAGTTATTTATGAAAAGTAAAGGTAGGATAAAATACACTTCAAACTCAAATGAATCTTTAATCGAAGAAGCCAAATCTACACTTTGGAGTTCCTCTAATTAATTTTTGCCTTAAATTAGTACAAATTTAGGCTCGAAGCTCCAAGAGATTACAAACCCTCAACTAAATGAAGGATGGATAGTGTCTAGATAAAAGATAAAATATGGTGTGAAAAAAATAAACTAAAACCCCTTATTTAAGCCCCAATTCCATACTTGTCAAATATTACAAAATGCCCTTGAAACTTTTTTGCTCTACCGCAATCTCCCTCTTTGGACCGCGATTACGGTAGTCATATCGCGATTACATTTTGTTTGACTTATGGACGGATCGCAATTGTGACCCTCAGGCCGCAATCACGAAAACTGAGGGTTGACTCCTGGGCCTGCAATTTCAGCTTTTGTTCTTTTTGGTCACATTTCTTCTCTTTCACTCCTTAGCTCATTTTTATCAAGTTTTCTTGCTCATCTTCTCATTTCATTTTTACCTACACAAATGAGCATTAAGCTAGTAAATTGTAAAATTGATGACTTATCAACACCCCCAAACTTAAGCTATTGCTTGTCCTTAAGCAACCAAGAACAATTTAACAAGATAGGGTATTTAACTATATTCCACCCAAAAGAAAATTATACTAATGGACTAAGCTAACAAAACTCTGCAAAGACTTTTCAAACATGTCATGGCAACAAGTAAACCAAAAATTTTCAATGAGCATATATTATGAATCAAGGATGTAAGTTTGTATCAAATGAATCTTCCAAATCAACAAAGCATCTTAAGAGAAAACACAAAATCTTCAAAAAATTTCTCAATCAGCACAATGCAACTTATTTCACCCATTTACCCAAATTGAGAGTAAGATTTCACTTCTACTCTAAAGTTTTGATGCTGCTCACAAGCAAGAGTTAGCTCCACACACACAAAAGACATTTAAATTTATAAAGAAACTTAAATAATGAAAGAATTCATACTCACTCTTGCAAAGAAATTCAAGTACAATGAGTAGAACCATAGGCTTACCCTTTGCTTTTTTCACCACTAATGTAGACTTACCTAGTTTGAAAACACCAAGGTCTTGTGGGTAAAGATGAAGGTTTAAGGTGCAGGAAGGAATATCTATGGAACAAGTGACTAAAATTCCCCCTTATATGAAATTTGTCAACCCTTTATACCCTTAAAATTTTTAAACTCTCCACCTTATTCTCCTTCAAATCATTTCCCATTTTTTCAAACTTTTTGATTAGCATTTACTAAAAATTCAAAGCCACCATTTTCTTTCATCATTTCTTTAGCTTTTTTAAGAGACTTTCTAACTTTAAGCACTTCTTAGCCCCCTCATTTGCCTCATTTATTAACACATCTTATGGGATAGGCTAAATAACTTTACCATCAAGTATGTCTCTTGTCCCTTAAGCACATGATTTGACCACTTTATATGCACCTTTCTTGGCTCATCTTAACACATCACATTAATCCCCCTCAAACTTGGGCTTTCTCCTACATTTCATTACTTTGAATCATTTAATGCATCAAAGGAGGTTAAGTACCAAAAAGAAGATTTTAAAAAGGCTTAGGTGTTTTAGAAAGGTTATTATTTCAAAAAGAAAGGAAAATGGGCAAAAAGGCTCAAAGGGGTTAACTAGGAAAAAAATATTAAGGTAGAAATTTGGCTATGTGACGGGTCAAAAATGGGCTCGGGTCATTCTCCAAACCAAGCTTGTCTAGGATTTTTCTTTGAACATACTCGGGACAAGTTCTAGACTACACATATGTACAAAAATTATTTCAAAAATCTCACCACACATGGAATCATATTTAGGGAGCAAAAGTTAGTTTCCCAAATAATTTTAGCAATTTGAGCTTAATAAGTTACTCCGAGTCGAGGACTCATCCTTGTAAAGAGAGAGCCAAAAATTGAATTTAATGGTCTCACTTAAAAGAAATCTAAAAAACATCCTGGATCTTTTTTCAAAAATGAAATTATATTTTTTGGATTTTTTTTCTCAAAATTATTTTATTTCTTGCCAGTGACATTTTGAAAGTATTTTTGAACTTTTCCCTCTTCCTAAAAAATTAAATAAAAACTTGGGAGAATGCAAGGCAACATTATCATTACATCTTATGGGATTGTTTCCTCACCACTTGTAAGACCCCATAAATTTCTCTAGTAGTTTGAGCCTTAGAGCGTGTTCAGTAAAGTGTTAATCTAGCCTTAAAAGGTTGATAAATGTATTTTCAAGTGAGAATTATTTTAAACCATGTAGAATTTCCCTAATATCTATTTTTTGTCATATAGAGAATTGAATAAGCTTTTCGTCAATACCAAATTTGCTCAAATCCGACACTCGGGTAAAGAGTTAGAGCTATTTTAGTGAGACAATGTGCCACCTGGCACTTTAGCATATCGTGGATCCATCCAAAATGACAATCATCAAAATTCAGTGAGCCTCCACGATTATGGTGCGTCGTGCCAAGGATTAATTTCAGAGTTGTCAATTTCCAGTGCACCAACGCGATTCTACCGCATCGTAGTGCCTTTCTAGTTCACAACCAAGGTGGTAACGCTATGTTCAAGAATCAAGAAACTAAGGTATGCAGATGTTGATTCTTGGGTCTCTTTCATCCAAGAAGCTCAAGAACCCTTTTCTAAATTTCAAAGCTTTTATGTTTAGGAGTTTTCATGATTCATGTGAGTTGAAATTGATGTTCATACTAATATTGAATTATGATTTATGTTTGTTTACAAGGTTTTCAAGATTGACCCTAGTATGTGAAATTCATGATAAACCCTCTTCAAGTTGCTTGTTAAGGGACCTGTTCATGTTAATTAGGTGTAGAAATTGTTGAATAAGCAAAGCATGCTCCCCATATGTTTGATAAAAAGCTTATGTAAAGGAATTAGAGAAATTCTAGCATGTTGATTAGAAATCCCCAATTGTGTGCAAGCCCATGCATGCCAAGTATTTGTTGAAAAGCCTTAGTGAATGAATTGTGACATGATAGCATGAAATACCCCAATTATGTGCTCTTTGATACATGCTAACGCTTTAATACATGCTAAGTGTTTAATGTAAGATCTTGTTGAATAGAGTATGAGCCAATAGCATTTCTCCCTATACTATCACATGTTTATGATTCCCAAATGCTTGAAGAGATATTGTAGTGATTGTGACGGTGAACGAATGTCCATGGTCTTGATAATTCAAGAATCGTTATGATTTACTTTTATGTTATCGAGTCCTAGGGGTATTTATACACGATAATTTAGCTGCTTTCTAGAGCCTGTGTCAGTTTTCACGATAATTCCAATCAAGCCACGACTCTAAGAACTCAGTGAGTTATAGAACTTTGTACTCTCTGGAAGATACAGAACTTAAGTAATCTCAGTAATTTTTGAAGTCTCAGTATCGCTAGTAATCTAACCTCATTCTATACTTAGCTCAGATCTAGTAGTATTCAAGTGTTCAGTTCAGTCCTCAGTAGTATTCGAGTAATCTATCTTGAGCTCAGTGTCCTTCAGTCAGATAGCGAGATTCAATAGTATTCTGTCAGATACGGAACCAAGTGAATTCAGCTTAACTCAGTTAGATTTGAGAGACATGATCAGTATCAGATTTAACTTAGTTTTTGTTCAGTTAAGAATTAGTTCAGAGTCTTTCAGTTGGGAACAAGAGCTAGCATCGATCAAAGAAAGGGATGGCAGCTCCACGTCAGAGAGGCAGAGTCATTAGGAGCAATCCCTGAACTCTAGAACTGTGTAGCCAGTACAGGATGTAGGAGTCACCCATTAGGAAAGGCTGGTCACCGGTCAGATAGGCTTGACTATTATATTGCATTAGGCTTGACTTTCTGCGAGGGTCACCCGTCAGATAGGCTTGACCAGAGAGGTATTTACCCGTGGCATGGTATTGACACCCTTTTAGCTGGGGTTACAGGTTGGACCCCACCAGTTGAGATTTGGGGCATGTCAGTTAAGTGACTACTTCCCACAGTTGCCATTTCAGTATCAATCTTCAGAAATTAGGACTGTCAGATACAATCATCTATCTCAGTGAGGAACTCAGATACTTCTATTGATTCATAGACCACCCATCAGATAGGCTTGGTCCTATATAAAGTTATTCAGTATCAAATCTATAGATCACCCATCAGATAGGGTTGGTCTCAGTCTCATATTTTGTTGAGTAATCTCATTATTAGATCCCGAGATCACCCATCAGATAGGCTTGATCTCAGTCTCAGATTCAGTTGAATATTCTTATTATCAGATCTAGAGATCATCCATCAGATAGGCTTGATCTCTGTCTTATATTCAGTTGAGTAATCTCACTATCTGATCAAGAGATCACCCGTCAAATAGGCTTGATCTCAGTCTCAGATTTAGTTAAGTATTCTTGTTATCATATCTAGAGATCACCTATTAGATAGGCTTGATCTCAGTCTCAAATTTAGTTGAGTAGTATCAGATCTAAAGATCACCCATTAGATAGGCTTGATCTCACTCTCATATTTAGTTGAATATTCTTGTTGTCAGATTCGGACATGATTATTTATTATCATTGGTAGTAGATTTTAGAATCATCCGTTAGAGAAGTTTGATCTCTGGTGCAGTCAGTTGAGAGAATGCTTAGAATTCAGACATTGATATGAGTAGATTCAGTTAATCAGTTTCAGTATCATCAGTTTTCGAGATCACTCGCTAGATAAGACTTATGTCAACTCTAATACTCAGTTATCAGTATCAGATGATTTTGTTGTTCAGTATCTCAAGCATTAGTAGTAAGTTTGGATGTGAGTAAACCAATATTCGAGTTTCAGTATTTCGAGTAACGATGATTTTGGTTATGGTTTGTGCATTCATGCATATGTTCTCATTCAGTACTCTCATAATTATTCAGTTAAGTAATTGTTCATAAATAAGCTCTTGTATTTAGCCTTACCTCATCTTTATACTCGGTATAATCCCATACTGATGCATTTGTGTTATGGTGTTTTATTTGACACCATAGGTTTAAAGGTACGAGATCCAGAGTACCCTTAGCAGCTCAGTCCCAGTCAGCAACAGTAGACATAGCAGTGAGTCCTCTTCAGTCAAGGATGATCCTTATTTTTATCATTATCATATTAGATTTGGTTTAATTTCAGTAGATGGAGTTAGTTGGGAACATGTACCATCAACTCCATAGTTCAGCCAGTTTAGAGGCTTTTCGGTTAGGTGTATCAGTATTCAGTTTTCAATTTTAAGTATTTTTAGATGTTTTGAACCTTATGGCCAGTTTCTGCATTTATTATCTATATTATGTAGTGTTCAGGTACAGATATCAGTAGAGGGTTGGCTTGTGGTCCTTTGGTATCATGAGCACCGTGTGACATTCCGATTCTAGAAAATTGGGTCGTTATAAACTTGGTATCAGAGCCTAAGGTTCAATAGTGTCCTAGGGAGTCTAAAAAACCACATCTAGTAGAGTCTTGTGCATGGGTGTGTTATGCACCACATTTATTTACAAGAGGCTATAAGATATTTTTAGGAGCAGTTTCTCTTCTTTTAGTATTCATGTCATGGGAGTGAGCATAATCTCAAGTTGATCCTCAGTCTAATCCCTCTCTTTCTTCCATGTTCAGAGTATGCCTCCTCGCAGAGATAATGCCCATAGAGTTGATGACCAGCCACCTCAGCCAATAGATCTTGAGAATAAGAATGTGTCACATGCAGAGTTTCGGGTAGCTTTTCAGGTGCTAGCCCAAGCTGTGACTAATGTTCAGGGTAGCCGTTAGGATGTGGCTCCACCTTAGCAAGATGAGGTTTCAGCCATAGCTAGAATTAGAGATTTTATGAGAATAAACCCGCCAGAATTATTTGGTTCAGTAGCAGGTAAGGACCCACAACTTTATCTTGAGGAGGTGAATAAGATCACCTAGGTTATCCATATTTCTGAGGAGGAGAGTGTAGAGTTAGCATCCTATAGGTTGAAGGATATTGCTCATGACTGGGATGTAGTATGGAAAAAGGGTAGAGGGAAGGATGCAACTTTCGTGACTTGGCAGAAGTTTTAGGATGCCTTTTTAGATATGTTTTTCACACTAAAGATAAGGGAAGATAAGGTAGAAGAGTTCATAAACCTAAGGCAAGGCTCCATGATAGTGAAAGAGTATTGTCTTAAGTTTAACCAATTAGCTAAGTATGCTTCTGACTTGATAGCTAACCCTAGAGCGAGTATGAGTAAGTTTATGCCTGGTGTGTCCGGTTTGATGTTGAAAGAGTGTAGGGATGGTATGCCCAATAGAGATATGGACCTTGCTAGGTTAATGATGTATGTGCAGTAGATTAAGGCAGATAAGACGAAAGAAAGAGAGAGAGTGAGTAAGAGAAGCAGAACAGGACGTCATGTTTTCTCTCAGGCAGGGTCCCAGGGTGGTAGCCATTTTTATTATAGTTAGAGATTTTCAGTCCCAGCTCCATCCTCAGCTAGTGTACCTACACCAAAGTTTGGGGATGTCAGTTATGATGGGGCGCCAGACCCCAAAGCCCAAAGTAGTACAAGTGGTGTTCGTACCTATCTACTTTGTAGAGAGTGTGGTAAAGCCACCTAGGTGTGTGTAGAGTCGGTAGTGATGTGTGCTTTGGGTGTGGTAGGCCAAGCCATAGAATGCGAGAGTGTAGAGTGCTAGCTCAGAGGGGTAGAGAGTTTCATCAGTAGGGTACCCCTTCTGGTGCTACTAGTAGTCAATGTCAGAACAAACTTTATGTGCTTTAGACGCACCATGATCAGGAAAGGTTCCCTGATATAGATTCAGGTATGTTATGAGTCCTTTATCTTTATGATATGCATTATTAGATCCTTTGCTCCCATTTTGAGCTTATATGTCAGCATGAGTCATGCATTAGTTTCTGATCTCAGTCGGTCAATCATGACACATTTCGTAGGTGCCCCGTGCACTGACCAAGTATTTTAGCGAAGTGTGTTTAGAGGGACATAGAGTCCCAAGGGGGAGATACCCCATGATATTGCAATGCTTTCATATCCTTAGACTCATTCAGTTGCATGTTTATACTCTCTTTACAAAGTTAACATCAGTTATTATTGCATAGCCAGTCATCCTTTTGGGAGTCAGTTCAGTCAGAGACATTCATGCATTAGATATGCATGTTCATTAGAAAGAGTTCAATTTTTCAGTGTATTCAGTCATGCATTCATGAGAACAACTCAGTTATGCATCCATACATCAGATATACATGTCTATTATGAGAATTCATCTTATGAGTAGTTTTAGTTGAGTATTCCATGCGTAAGGTATGCATATCCAGTATGAGAACTTAAGAGTATAAGTGGTTCCAATTGCATAAACATGTTTCAGATGTTCTTGTTCCTTGAGTAAGTTTAGTTGATCAGTATTCTTAGCCTATCAAGCGATATTCGAAGATGAATGTTTCTAAGAGGGAGATAATGTAAGACCCCACAAATTTCTCTCGTAGTCTGAGCCTTAGAGCATGTTTAGTAAAGTGTTAATCCGACCCTAAAAGGTTAAGTAGTGTCTTTCCAAGTGAGAAGAATTTTAAACCGTGTAGAATTTCCCTAATATCGATTTTTCGTCATGTAGATAATTGAATAAGATTTCCGTCGATACCAAATTTGCCAAAATCCGATACTCGGCCAAAGAGTTAGAACTATTTTAGTAAGACAGTGTGCCACCTGACACTTTAGTGCCTCACGGATCCAACCAAAATGGCAATCATCAAAATCCAGTGAGCCTCTGCGATTATGGCGCATCGCTCCAAGGCTTAATTTTATAGTTGTCAATTTCCAGTGCACCAACGCGATTCCACCACGTCGCGGTGCCTTTCCAGTTTGCTAATTCAAGAATGGTTATGCTTTACTTTTATGTTATCAAGTCCTAGGGGTACTTATACCCGATAATTTAGCTGCTGTCTAAAGACCGTGTCAGTTTTCATAATAATTCCAGTCAAGCCACGACTCTCAGAACTCAGTGAGTTATAAAACTCTGTACTCTCAAACAGATACAAAACTTAAGTAATATCAGTAATCTCTGTAGTATCAGTATCACTAGTAATCTAGCCTCAGTTCTGCACTCAGCTCAGATCTAGTAATATTCAAGTGTTCAGTTCAGTCCTCAGTAGTATTCGAGTAATCTATCCCGAGCTTAGTGTCGTTTAGTTAGATAACAAGATTTAGTAGTATTCCATTAGATACAGAACCAAGTGAATTCAACTTAACTCAATCAGATCATTCGAGAACCATGATCAGTATCAGATTCAACTTAGTTTGTGTTTAGTTAAGAATCAGTTCAGAGTATTTCAATTGGGAGTAGGATCTAGCACCGAGCAAGGGCAGGGATAGAGGATCCTCGTCAGAGAGGTAGAGTCGTTAGGAGCAATCGCTGAACTCTAGAACTGCATAGCCAGCGAAGGATGCAGGAGTCACCCGTCAGAAAAGACTGGTCACCCGTCAGATAGGCTTGACTATTATAATGCCTTAAGCTTGACTTCCTGCGAGGGTCACCCATCATATAGGCTTGATCAAAGAGACTCATGGCATGATATTGACACCCTTCCAGCTGGGGTTACAGGTTGGACCCCACCAGTTGAGATTCGGGGTATGTCGGTTAAATGACTACTTCCCACAGTTGCAGTTTTAGTATGAATCTTTAGAAATTAGGACTGTTAGATACAGTCATCTATCTCAGTGAGGAAATCAGATAGTTACATTGATTCATGGACCACCCATTAGATAGGCTTGGTCCGATATAAAGTTATTCAGTATGAGATCTAGAGATCACCCGTCAGATAGGCTTGATATCAGTCTCATATTGAGTTGAGTAATCACATTATTAGATCCTGAGATCACCCATCAGATAGATTGATCTCAGTCTCAGATTCAGTTGAGTATTCTTGTTATCAGATCTAGAGATCACCCATCAGATAGGCTTGATCTCAGTCTCAAATTCAGTTGAGTATTCTTGTTATCGAATCTAGAGATCACCCATCAGATAGGCTTGATCTTAGTCTCAGATTCAGTTGAGTATTCTTGTTGTTCGATTCGAACATGATCATTTTTTATCATTGGTAGTAGATTCTGGAATCATCCGTTAGAGAGCTTTGATCTTCGATGCAGTCAGTTGAGAGTAGAAAGCTCAGAATTCAGTCATTGATATGAGTAAATTCAATTAATCAATTTCAGTATCATCAGTTTTCGAGATTACTCACTAGATAAGACTGATCTCAACTCCAGTACTCAGTTATCAGTATCAGATGATTCAGTTGTTCAGTATCTCAGGCATTAATAGTAAGTTCAGATGACAGTAAACTAGTATCCGAGTTTTAGTATTTTGAGTTATGATGATTTTGGTTATGGTTTGTGCATTCATGTATGTGTTCTCATTTAGGACTCTCATGATTATTCAGTTAAGTAATTGTTCATGCATAAGCCCTTGCATTTAGCCTTACCTCATCTTCATACTCGGTACATTCCCGTACTAACACATTTGCACTATGATGTTTTATTTGACACTATAGGTTCAGAGGCACGAGATCCAGAGTACCCTAGCAGCTCAGTCAGCAATAGTAGACATAACAGTGAGTCCTCTTCAGTCGAAGATGATCCTTATTTTTATTATTATTATATCAGATTTGGTTTAATTTCAGTAGACGGAGTTATTTGGGGACATATCCCATCAAATCCATAGTTCAGATAGTTTAAAGGCTTTTCAGACAGGTGTATCAGTATTCAATTTTCAATTTTGAGTATTTTTAGGTTTTTTGAACCTTATGGCCAGTTTCCGCATTTATTATCTATATTATACAGTGTTTAAGTACAGATATCAGTAGAAGGTTGGCCTGTGGTCCTTCGAGATCATGAGCACCATGTGACGTTTCGGTTCCAAAAAATTGGGTCGTTACGCCACTTCACATATTGCCTATTTAGATCATAAAACATTCATAACACCAATAGAAACATAAACGACCTTATACCCTTAAGAATGGCGTCACCCAATCTATCATAGGGCAAGGCAAGCATTTATGTCTGTCTTACCATAGGAACAACATTCCTCAATAATTTTAATCAAAGACCACCGCTTATTCCACATTCAGTACCAATTAGAGTCAAAGCTATGGTCAAAAAATGATCACATAATGCCCCAAGAAAGTTCTCATTAACCTTTACAAGCATATAAGACATTTCTCTGTTATTGACATTTTAACAAACATGTGATATGCATGGAAAGTAAGAAATTGAAAGATAGAATAACAACACATGTGAACAAACTCAATGCACCAATTCATCACCAATCACACTATTTGTAATCATACTAACCCAATTAAATCACCCACTACTCAATTTAGCAAACAAACTATAAGTGGGTGTTTTATCAAACACATGGTGTACACTAGTGTATGGAAGCAAGATTTTGCAATTGAGCATGTAAAGCAAGGCACACACATTAAAAAATCTTCACCCGAATAACCACATTCCACCAAATTAATCTCAAATAAAATAAATTTAAACCAAAAGAAATTATTGAATGTGATAACTCTTCATACTTCAAAGAAGAGTTAACTAAGGAACATACCTTGTGAGCTTGTTAAAGACAAAAAAGTGATAAAAATGAAAGTACAATATACTTAATCGGGGTTTCATTCTTGAGGTAGCCAGTCCAACTTGTACTATCACCTACAAACACCCAAAAACAAGATGAAAATTTAATAAATAAAAAAAATAATATTAGAAAACATCAAGAAAAATTCCTTGGGTTGCCTCCCAAGAAGTGCCTTAGTTAAAGTCGTGGCATGGCATCTTTTGGATATTATTTATGTTTCCACTTGAAGGATTTGAAGAGTCGGCCCAACTTTTGATCAATACATCTTCAAGGCACATTGGGCAAAGGTAAGGACGCAACAACACTTTCTTTATCTTTCCACTTTGACGACTTGAATCTCTTACCCAACTTCACATCAAATTTCTGAATAGGCTCGTTGGGACATCGATGAGAACATCAAATATCCAGTTGTTGCACATTGAATTTTACCTTTATTGACCTTCAAGTGAGGGGCTTCATTTTTCCCTTTTGAAATGAGAAACTCCAAAATGTAAGGATTTTGCTCCTCATCCTCGAAACACATTATTTGCTTGGGGAGGTCGACTTTCATAACATCCTCAAAGAACAATGTTGAAAAATGATTCGAATGAGGGCTATCCATCAATTTTGGAATAGCATCCCTACCCCAAAATGGACTAGAATCTTCACAAGGATTGTGCTTGATTTCTTCATTCGACTCTAGTACCATTTCTTCATCTTTGGCATCTTCTTCTTTGCTTGGTTTGGTTAGTAGGGAAATCATCAAGGGTTATTTAACTTCAAGCTCACCATATACCATATTGCTTGACACCTCTACTTACTCAACCCCATAATGAAGAGTGGGTTCATGGTGCTTGAGGGATTTGCATCTTTACCTACTTCTTCTTTCTTTTTACTCTCCTTTCCAAATGCCGCCATGGATTGATGCATGACACGCATATTATCTTCCATTGATTCCACCCGTTACAAAATATGTTGAAGCATTGGTTCAACACCAATATTTTTAGTGCTTTGTACTTCCCATTCTTTTTCATAAGACCTATCAAAATCATAAAAAGAACTAGCAATTGGGTTAGCATAACAGGGGAAGGGGGCATTTGGACAATCACTCCAATGTCCATCTTGACCACCACATAGAGAACATCCATACTCCCTATAGGATTGAGATGGTGCACTCATCTCTTTTTGGTGAGAATATCTACATTCTTGCAAAAAGTGAGGTCTACTACAATATGGACATGAATTATTAAGAAATGCTTTCCAACCACCAAACCCACATTCATTCCTTGATGCCATAGTAATAAATAAATAAAAGTAAAGAAAATCTACCTAACACAAGAAACAAAGAAAATCACAAACAATTATATACAAGTTTGAATTAAAGAAAATAAGCTAAAATTCCAAACTAACTCAATACACCAAATTATTCCCCATCAATGACGCCGTTTTTGATAACGCTCAACTTACATGTCAATTTAGTGCAAGGCGATCGTTGTCAATATATTTACCCAACTAGGAGTCGGGGTCGAATCCATAAGGAAAAATGTGAGTGACGATTGAGTAACTTCAAAATGATAGCTACTAGCTAAGTTCAAACCTATGATGCAAAATAGTTTGGGGAATTTTCAATCTTTTCGAATGTGAACGCAATTCTTGGGCTTCTAAGGGACTAATTCGAGACTAAGAATATATTAAAAGGTAATCAATAAGGAATGGATCTTGGGGTTATGCTTTCCAAGGGGCAAATTAGTATGTGCGGATACATGAAAATAACATCTAATTCAAGTTAATGCATGATCGGGTAGGCTAGGTTAGAGGTTTTCGATGTAAGCTTTTCAACAAAACATCAAAAATGTCATTCATGGATTTTTTCGAATACCTTATGGTTGTTGCCAAAATTTCACCCAAAACCACAATTGGGAATCCTTATTTCTAGGATGATGCCCAAGGTATAGTCAACCTCAAAATCACCCTTATGTCTAAGATAGTGAAAATTAGCAAACTATGACTATAAATTATCTACTATTGCCTAGGTTCCCATATCTCTCTTTCAAGGATAAGGTAGGTTCCAAAAGTTCACCAGAACCCCTCTTTCAAGGATGGTTTGAGATTTTAAGAGCTTTAGATTTTCATCCATCAAACCCATTTGGATATTTGGGGCTTTCACCTAGAAATTCTAACCAATTTAATCAAGAAGTTGTAGAACCCATCAACATTAACTAAGAATTTGAGCAACAATTATAACCCACACACACTTACACCCTAATCAAGCATAACCCTAAGAGGTAGATCTAGCAAATCATAAAGATAATGAACCCAAATAGACAAAGATGTCCATCAAATTTATTCATGTAAAATAAAGATAGCACAAACCAAACTTCAAACTCAAATGATCTTCAATCGAAGAAGCCAAATCTATACTTTGGAGTTCCTCTAATTAATTCTTGCCTTAAATTAGTACAAATTTAAGTCCAAGCTTCAAAAGATTACAAATCCTCAACTAAACTAAGGATGGATAGTGTCTAGATAAAAGATAAAAGATAGTGTGAAAAAAAAAAAAAACTAAAACCCCCTCTTTAATCCTCAATTCTATATTTGTCAAATATTACAAAAATGCCCTTAAAACTTTTTCGCTCTACCGCGATCCCCTCTTTGGACCGCGATCGTGATACTACAATTGCGGTAGTCATATCGCGATCGCATTCCACTTGGCTTATGGACTAATCACGATTGCGACCCTCAAGCTGTGATTGCGGTAACTGAGGGTCGAATCCTGGGCCTGCAATTTCAACTTTTGTTCTTTTTGCTCACATTTCTTCTCATTCACCTTCTCCTTAACTCATTTTTATCAAGTTTCCCTGTACATCTTCTCATTTCTCTTTTACCTATATAAATAAGCATTAAGAAAGAAAGTAACAACAAATCAATGAAGAGCATGATAGTTTTGGCTTAACACATGCTAGTAAATTGTCAAATTGACGATTTATTAAAGTTCACAAAATCATCATATGAAATATTATTTTGGACTATCATCGCTATCGTCTCTAGTATTTCACCCTTCTTTCAACACCAAACATATAGATTGTTCTTCTCGATCCATTCATCATGACAATCCACCCCTATTGTTATTGATTCCTCTATTATAGGTACCTAAATAAAGATATTTGTTAAAAAAATTTAATAATGACATGATAATAAAATTAATAGTGATTGTATGTACTATAATATGAACCCCAACAAACGAATAATATGTTGCAATAGGTGAGTTATATATTACATCAGGTGACTCACTTGTTGGTATTCATGTTATGGTATTATAGAACCTGAAAATGATTCCAACAAATAAGTCATCTGTTAGAATAGGTAACTCTTCTTTTGCAATAGATTATATATCTATTGCAACAGATGACTCACCTGTTGGAATGGCTGCAGAACCTTTAAATCTGATTCCAAAAGATGGGTCATATATTGTAAAAGATCACTAACCTGTTGTAACAGATTGATCACCTGTTGTAACAGATGATGCATTTGTTGGAATCAGCTTTAAGTTCTATATTCTGCATTATGAATACGAACAGGTGAGTCATCTGTTGAAATAGATAACTCGTCTATTGCAATAGATGACCCATCTGTTCAATTCATGTTACAGCATTATAGAACCATAAATATGAATCCAACATATGAGTCTTCCATTGCAACAAATGAATCTTATATTGGATTCATGTTCGAGTTCTAACCATGGTTAAAAAACCAATAGTAACACTGTACCTAGATGAGAAATTTAACTAAAAATCATAATTTTACTTACCAAAGTCACCTATGAAGTAATGATAAAGTGATGTACGAAACTAAATTTGACCTAAAAAATTGGTCAAGTAGCAACCGTAGAGATAACAACAATAACAATGGTCAACAAGAAGAAAATGATGATGATAATGAAGAAAAAGATGATGATAATAAAGCAGCAGCAACAATGAACAATAAAAATAACCAAGAGAGAGAAAACAACAATAAATGAGAAGAGAGAGAAACACATATTTTTTCCCTTCATTTCTGGTTATATTACGTGTTACTTGGATCAAAGTGTAAATTAGAAAACTTGTGGGCTATCTCAAACTTCTTCAACTTTCTTAATCCCTAATAAATTAAATGTCACCTACACTCAATTTTTAAAACTTGAATCATCTACATCTCATTTCAAAACTCTTTTGTTACTTTTAACAAAAAAACCCCAAGAAAATTTAATCCTACCTTAAATAAAATCTTTGTTAATTACTTATGTTTGTTTGCATGTACACCATAAATTACTAAGGAAAAATATTGATATCTAATTTCTTAAAAATTAGATATTCGAAAGTGTATGAAAATTTAAAGTTAGTGTGTCTTTTTCAAAATATTGATTAAAGTTCATAATTTTTTATGAAAATTGAAATGTGACAAATAATTCAAGATGAAGAAAAATAATAACAAAAAAGTGATATTGACCAATTACAAAGATCCATATGTGAATTGTTAAAAAGAGAATAATGTCAAAGTAATAGCTACATGTAAAATTTTACACCACCAATTTGTGATGTGAGGACTACCAAAAACCTCTATTCTTTCTTACCAAACTCAAGTTAATTGATATTTTATATAATAACATGATTTAAAATAATATAAAATAATTATAATTCACAAAGATTATAAAAATTAAAAAATATTAGCATTTTTATAAATTTATGAACATATAATTTCTTTGGTTATAGCTATAAATATATTTATTTAAAAATTTTAATACCTTTTCCTTCCTTTTCTAGTATTTTTAGTTCAAGTTCTTCTCTACAATCAGGAAGATGAAGGAAAAAGTCATCAAAAAGATCAATTGGTTTCCTTAAGTCCTCTTGTCTGTAGTGGAAAATATATACTTTTATTTATGATTTTATGAGGCAAGAATTTATGCTAGTTAAATGTTGTGGTTTAATCTTAATTTTATATTAAATTAAGAAAAAAATAAAATCATCAAAATGAACATCGAGAATCAATTAATTTTTATATACACTTTATGCTAAACAATATTAATTCTCAATTAACCAAACAAAGAGATTTTAAAAATAATTTGATCTTTATTCATATCACTGCCTTAATTTTTAACATTATCAATAATTTTAATTTTAGTGTATTAAATATGTCAAATATTTTTAATAGCAATGAATAAAATTATCCACACAAAAATTCTATTCATATCATTAAAAATTAATTAGAAAATACATGAAAAACATACTCAATTCATCAAAATAAAATATAACCTCATACAATCATTAATTTAAACCCTTTTCTTTTACCTCTTTCTTCATTTTTAAGATATTTGTACAAAGTTATTTCATAGAAAAAATAGAATTATTAAATATAAATACTAAGAAAGAAGGAAAAAGGTGATGGAAGTTCTCCACAATCATAATATATTATTCAGTTTTAAAATACGTTAAATAAAAGCTCATATAAAATATTAATTTTGTTCATACTATTTTAATATTTTAAAGTTAATTAATAATCAATTTTGATTAAAAAATAACAAAATTTTGTCAAAATCAAAATTTTTGGGTCTTTTTTTTCAGATAACTATTATTAGAATCTTCAATAAATAATGTCATTGAAAGATGATTCATGAAACATGAAGTAAAATTAAAAACTTAATTGTTAAATATTTGATGTTTATATTTTGTAATTGACTTTATTAAATAATATGTAAGTATGAGAAACAAAATATTATAATGAAAGCTTCAAAGAACAATAATCTTCAAAGAACGATTTACTGATTAATTAAACAACATGAGAATTTAAGTAGTTCAATTGATTGAGAATCTGAATTTTCACTTTATTGGTAAATATTTGATTTTCTGCTCTGTAATTCCCTCCTTAATTCCCTTTTCTTTACTCCTAATTATTTTTTTTCAAAAGAAAAAATATCTAAATAATAAAAATTAAAAGAAAACACTAAATAATAGTTTCTCATTTCATGACATATGCACCAAGTGCAAATGTCCATATGACAAAAAACAACCTTCATCTTTATCATTCAAAGTATCACAATTTTAGAGGATTAGAAATTAATTAAAATTACTATAATAGCCCTGTGCGGACTACCAAAAATTGGTATTCTCTCGTATATAATGCTAGATATTATTTACCCGTGCATCGCATGGGCCCAACATATAGTTTTATTAGGAAAGTAATTTTACAGAAATTGGAAGTATGATATTTAATTAAATTTTACTTTTGATATTAAGAACATAATTTTGCAGAAGTTGGAGCTATTAAAGTAATCATCAATTCATTGTAAAATAACATGAAAGAGAGTAAAGCCATGATAAAGTAAGAGAATAGCTTGACACACAAAAATTAAACGATAAAATATTTCAATAAGTACCAGAATGCATTTAAACTCCACCATATACTAATTATTTCATATTAAGTAAATATACATTTCAATACATCAATAGTACTGTCTAGGATGCTGAAATATTATAGTTAATTAAATAGTTCAATATTTACATACACGGGAGTACTATTTGCATTATATTCTATTAATAAATTACACAATGACAAATGCATTTTTAATGCTGTGATGAAGTTTCCTTCGAACAACCTTTGATCCTAAACACCAGCTCTGCAGAGTATAATTGTTGTTCCAATGCATTTACTCCATCTTTTTTCCTACAAGGAAAATAAAAATCAAGACTTTAGGTGCATCTAATAGTAGAAGCATACATATGCATTTAACATTCAAGAGTAAAAACATTGAGACGGGGGAGGGGACAATCATAAGTATTAACATATAGGTAGTTGAGTTCATCGACTGTGCATACCGATGCTTATTAGAAACCTTCTGTGCACTTGCGCTTTGAATTGCAGCATCACCATTATTAGTGGAAAAAGATGAGTTTCAAGGCAGAGGTCACCAGTTCGGAAAGCTTCTGGAGGCTGTGGCTGAACACGAGCGATTTGTATCGCTCAGAAAACTAACTTTCAAATTTATGACACTTATCAAATAAATTAGTCTTCTCAGAAAAGAAAATTAGTTTGACAATCTTTACTCTTCCAAAAAAAGTATTTTTTTCTTTCTCCATGTCCAACAACTTCTTGTGTTCTCTCTTCTCTTAGTACTCTAATCAAAGCTTATTGTAGATTTACTGTCGATTTTTATCATTTGAAAGTATTCTCAATAGGTTTAATCATCAACCTGTTGTGTTTCCTCGTCTTTTACACTCCTTCCCCAACAAATCAAAGCTTTTTAAAGCTATACAACAAGGGCTTATAATAATGTTCTAATGTAAAAGCCACTACTATTATTCTCACACCTCCTGTTCCTTACAATCATTATCACTCCTAAACCTGTCACTATAAAATCCCTTAAGTATTCTGCAAAACAATCAAATTAAAAACAAATAAAGACTACATAAAATAAGTTCGTTGAGTTAGTTGTTAGTCTACACTATTTTGGATGTTGAGAAGCAAGTTTTCTCAAGGATAATATGGAGATCGAAAGTGCTCGCCTATTGCTACTCATTCTTCTACACCATATCATCTATTAGCTCTATTAATTTTATAATAATTGAGAAATCCCCATGATTCGATGACACATTATTCAAAACTTGGTGGAAAATACTTGCTTTTCCAATTTCTTTTTAAAATTCTTCCTTTAATTATTTCTCTCTTCTTCACATAAAACCCTTAAGTGTTTCATCATTTCTAGTTTTTATGTAGCTAACCTAATCGACTTTGACTCATCAAAAGAAAAAAACAATATGCAGAAATACATTAAAACACTCAAAACCTTATTCTGAGTGCACTTCTAAATTATCTTGTACTCCTTAACATACCAGTTATATTCATCTACACTAACATGATACTACAACTACACTTCAATCCCAAGCTAAATTAGGAACAAATTAAGATAATAACACCATAATTCATCAATAGAGCTCAAGTTTCTCAGCAATTGGAATGGTCTACATTCTAGGGTATCTTGGTGTAGCGTGGTGTTTATGAGTATGTCTCATACACTCAATGGAAACTACATCACTGGAAACAGCTCTTCAGCAAATGCTTCATCGCTCATTGGTTTCAACAAATTACCAAAGATATTAGACAGGGTATTAAAAGAGAAAGCAGAAATAATTGACTAATTTTCTGAAGGCAAAATGAAAAAGAAAACCACAGAAGTAAAAAGAAAGAAAAAGAAGACCTGTATGCAGACAAGTTTTGAGTCACCCTTAACTTTAATGTGTTTGAAACCTTTCTCGAGAGTATATTTTATCCCTAAGATTAAGCCTCTATATTCAACAATGTTGTTAGTTCCCACCCCCACACCTTCACACAACCAAAAAATCTATAAACAAGAATTGCAAGTCGAAAACCTATAAATTTGTGGTGACAAACCACATCTTCTAAATGGATAGGGAGCATATCATACTTCCATCTATAGCACATAGCACGACACCACAACCAGCTAGTCTAGGATTCCCCTTTGAAATCCCATCAAACTCAATAATGCATTAACGCTGCATGTAGGGGGCTAAAGGTATCAATTTACAAAATGTTCCTCCTAGTTAGAAACAAAACCACATAAAGGTGGTAGACATAATATCATGACTTGGAACTAAAGTGCCAATATAATTAATACACTACAAAATGGCTCAAAACATAAGTTTAACAAAAATTTTATTTGTAGCACATAAGAACATACTCCAAATAGAATTTTACGTTGTCTATTTGATCAAATAGATATAATATTATATATTCTATTCAGGATAAGTAATCTTGAAAGTTATTCAGCAAACAATTTCATTCCCTATTTCTTTTGGGTTCCTAATGGGGTAGTACGCTGCAATGACATTTTTATTCTAAAATAAACTTATTTAAGGTATGTTGCGCGGACTCTTAAAATATAGCTGGGTGCATGTTGTATCCTTCAAAAGTAGTTCCTTTTTGGAGGATCCAACATGAGTGCAACACTCTTTTTGGAGAATCCGAGCAACATTCTCAGCTTTTCCTTTGATGTGCAATGGGGGTAATCTTATCGATTCTAAATTTCATAGTAGTGGGGTTGAATTTATAGTTAAGAAGAAGTTTGCATAATTTTTATGCTTATGTGTTTATATTTATAGTCTTCCAAGAGTGAAGTAATCTTGAAATTGAGTTTATATTTAATTCTTGAATGTATTCAGGGTTTCTGGACACAAAAAGACATCAACGAAGTGAAAATGTGAAAGTAAATGAAAATTTATTCAAAAGCAATTTTCTTACACAACGGCATACTGCTTAATAATATTGTATTATAAATTAATAAACCTATTGAGTTGGTGAATGATATGCAAGGTGTAGAACTCTCATGTAGAAAAAGAAGAAAAGAAACAAAAACTAGTTTAGTTACTTGTAATACCCGTATTCTTCCTAGTCTTTGGACAGCTTACGACTCATCTTTCAAGTAGTATAGACTCATATGAGTCATATGTTGTAGTCATATCTAAGATAGTGTGTTTGAGTTGACATTCTACTCTAGGTACGAGTTGACCCTAGGAGTCGACAAGTAAGGTATGAGTCATACATGGTAAGTCATACCCAAGTTAGTGTGAGGTGAGGTGCATTTTGTCCAAGGTACGAGAGGGTAAATACTAGTCATTAAGAGGGTTATGAGTCATAAGGACCCAAGTCGTAATGACATCAATGTAGACTCCGTGAGATTCTTTCCAAGATACGAGTCATGGATACTAGTCGTAAGTTGAGATATGAGTCGTAACTTCCACTCGTATGATGACCAGTGTATACCGTTCTGATTCTGCCCAGTTTACGAGTCAGAGGCCCAGTCGTATCCTATCATACGAGTTGTATGATTGACTTATAATGACTAGGAACATGATTCCTGCATGTTTTTATAGGGGCCTTTGTGTCTTTTCTCACTCCCTTAAAAGCCAAACCTATGTCGTTTTGGCTTCACAAGGGGTGGTATAGAAGACCCCAAAGCCGCAATACACATAAGAATCTCCAATTTCATTAAAAATAAATTTAAAAAGTGGTTTTATACTTCTTCCCCAAGCAGCTAGGGTTTCTCAAGAACAAGAACAACTTCAAAGATTTTTCCCAAAGCTTTTATTTCAGGTACGCGGGGTATTCATCAATGGGTTCCTTCCACCCATTGAATCCCAAAATTTCTTTTTTATTTAAGTATGAATTTTAATCTTCTTTTATGAAATTATCCATGTAAATCATGAATCTAAATCCATGTCTTCTTAGAAATTTCAATTACCCATGTCATATTTTAGTGATTTCATGCTAAATTATCAAGTTATGTATTAAACCATGGAAATATGTTGTCCTCTCAAGTTTAACACATTCCCATGTTCAGATTTATGTTTCTCACTTATATATTGAAATGTCTTATGTTTTGAGTCTTTGAACTATGATCTCATACTACTATTTTACGCATTGTTATCGTAATTTTCATAATCATTCAGTGCTGGTGGGTTATGAACACCCAATACCTATGTGTTTACTCATGTTTTGAAATATAAGCGATAAGTCATTTAAACCATGATTCTCATCATTATACTCAGTTATTATAATCATGTTGAGCACTATCAGTTATGATGTTCAATTGAACTTTAGTCAGTACCAATGTCAGTTTAGTTGAGAGTAGGATATAGTACCGAGAAAACCCAGGGATGGAGGTTCATCTGCTAGTAGAAGAGGGTGTGAACCTAAGAAGCAATCCCTAAGTTCCAAAACTACGTAGATACTGTAGGTTTAAAAGTCTTCCTTCCAGTTGAAGGTTGACATATATCTCATAGGAGCACCTGCCAATAGAGGGTGACTCCCTAGTCCTTTGGGACACCAATTTAGTGGATCCACACAGCCAGTGTTAGTATCCGTGGAAAGGTACTGACATCTTTTCAACTGGGGTTACAAGTTGAACCCTGATTATTTCAGATTGGGTTGGGGCATGTCGATTATATGATACCTCCTACAGTTTTAGTCCAGTTAATCAGAATCAGTATAGTTCTGTTTTATATGATCAGTATATAGTTACTTGTAAATCAATATTTCAGACATCAACTAATTAGTATTCAGTAAATCAGAAATCAGCTATACGATTATCATTTATTCGATTAATCATATCATTTCAGTACATGATTGTGTTCAGTCATGCATTCATCATTATGTGTTTAGACATTCATGTCCAGTACTTGTATGTTCCAAGCTAGTCCCTACCTCTTATACCAGTACATTCAATGTACTGATGTATACTTTCTTTTACGCTATGTTGTTTTATAACTTAGGTTCAAACGCACAGTTTTTCAATCGCTCTTAGCCAGTCCAGTGCATATTTCAACAACAGTAGTGGTGAGTCCTTCTCCATTAAGGACTTATGATTTTTGTTTATTTATAGTACTTTTATTTAGTTAGTCAGTTAGAGTTAGTTGGGGGCTTATCCCTTCAACTACTCATGTTCTAGAGGCTTTTAGATTGTTCAGACTAGATGTTCAGACAGTCAGTATATTTCTAGTTTATTTAGTTATTTCAGACATGTTGAACTATATTTTAGTATTTTAGTTGACAGTATCTTATCAGTTTATTCTCCACACATGTTATTTTATTATCAGTTTGTTCAGTGCTCATAGCAGGTACCATACCATGGGTTAGCTTTGGGTCACTTGTGGCACTAAGCACTATTGTTGCTACCAAGGGGTAGCCTCTGTTCGTGAAAAAACTTGGTATTAGCGCCTAAAGTCTTAAAGTGTCCTAGGTTATCTGAAATCCATGTTAAGTAGAGTCTTGTGCATGTGTGTGAAGCGTCCCACACTTATGGGCAAGAGGCTATGAGATATTTTTAGGATAGTTTCCCTTCTTTCAGTATTCAAGTCGTGTGAAAGAGCACAAGCTCTATTAAAATTCCTTTTTCTAACTCATCCTTTATTCCGTTTATAGATAATACCTTCTAAAAAAACCAACAGAAGGAGGAATAAAGATCAGCCCTCACCATCTGTTCAGTAAGATCCCCTGATGATCATGTCTCTCATGCCAAGTTCAAAGATGCTTTTACAGCCTTAGCCCATTCTATAACTACTCAGAACAACCAATAGGCTATTGCCCTAGCTAATCTAGTGGCAAGTACAGCTGCATCCAGGATTTGGGATTTCACTAGGATGAATTCCCCTTCTTTTTCTAGATCCAAGTCTAAGGAGGATCCGCAGGAGCTTTTGGATATGGTGTAAAAAGTAATAGAAATTATGGGTGTCACATCAAGTGAGAGTGAAAACTTGGGCTGCATATTAGTTACAGGATGTAGCTCATACCTGGTTTAAGTAGTGAAAGAAAGATAAGGTTATTGAGGCCGAGCCTATAGAGTGGGAGTAGTTTGCCATAACTTTTTTAGACAGGTTATTTTTGCTAGAGTTAAGGGAAGCTAAGGTTTAGGAGTTCATAAATTTGATTCAAGGTAGTATGAGCGTGAAGGAGTACTCGCTCAAGTTCACCCAGTTGGCAAGGTATGCTCCTACTATGATGGTTGATAATAGGTCCAGATGAGTATGTTTGTATTTGGGGTAGCCGATAGTGTGGTCAAGGAGTGTAGGACCTCCATGTTGATTAAAGAGATGGACCTGTCTAGACTTTTGGTCCATGCTCAACAGATTATAGAGTAAAAGTACAAGGAGAGGGAAAGAAGGAATAAAAAGGTTAAAATGGGTAGTTTTAACTTTGCCCAGCCAAAGTCAGAAGGTGGCAACCATGACTTAGGGAAGATAACCGAGATAGTGCGCCAGTGCCCAAGTTCAGACAAGATAACCGAGATAGAATGCCAGGCTTTTTGACTTAGGGAAGTGTAAACAGTGGTCATATAAATCCACTTTGTAAGAAATATAGTAAGAATCATCAGAGCGAGTGCATAACAGACAGTGATGGATATTTTGGTTATGGCAAGCCAGACCACAAGATCAGGGATTGCCTAGTAGTTGGCCAGAAGGGAAAAATATTTCGTCAACAGGGTCAATCTAACTTTTCATCAGCTCCAACAAGTATCGACTTAGCGGGGTGCCACCTTTAATGCCACCAGTGGGCAACATCAAAATTGGTTTTATGCCTTTAAGACCTGGCATGAGTAGGAGAGTTCTCCTGATATGGTTACAGGTACATTGCAAGTTTTCCATATGCATATGTATGCTTTGTTAGACCCAAAAGTATCACTTTCTTTTATGGCTCCTTATATAGCAGTAGACTTCAATATCAGTCTCGAAATATTAGTAGAGACTTTCTCAGTGTCTACTCAAGTGGGTAAGTTTATTATAGCCAGGTAAGAATACAGAAACTTCCCGGTTACAGTGTCTCAACAAGTCACTTTAGTTGATCTTGTAGAGTTACAGATGACTGATTTTGATGTCATTCTCGGCATGTATTGACTCTACTTATGCTGTGCCTCAGTTGACTGAAGAAACAGAGTTGTTTAGTTCCAGTTTCCTAATGAACCAGTCATCAAATAGAAGGGTAGTGCTTCAATGCCTAAGGGTCAGTTTGTTTCCTATCTTAAGGCAAGAAAAATGATATCCAAGGGGTGTATTTACCATATCATCTGAGTCAAAAACTCAAATTCTAAAACTTTGAGTCTTGAGTCAGTCTCTGTGGTACGAGAATTCAGAAATGTATTTCCAGAGGATCTTCCTGGAATTCCTCCCAAAAGGGAAATCAACTTTCGAATAGATCTCCTTCTAGACACCTAGCCTATCTCTATTCCACCTTATAGAATGGCTCCAGTTGAGCTTAAGGAACTTAAAAATAGTTAAAAGACCTCTTAGATAAGGATTTCATTAGGCCTAGAATTTCCCCATGGTGGTTATATTCCTTTTTGTGCGTAAAAATATGATGCCCCAAAATTTTTTTTCGTTAAGATCTAGGACGAAAATATGCTAAATTTTGTTCTTTATCATGATTAATAATTTTTCTATGTGAAATTTCTGGATGTGCGACCCGTCATCGTGTAGAGCATTGAATAATCTTTCCAAAGATATATGGATCATCCAAAACGGACACTTGAGCGATGAGTTATGATCATTTCGATATAACTGTGAATAGTGGTGAACAGTAAATATGCAGGGAAAAAATACTGAGGCCAGGCAAATTTTAGGGTTAACTTCAAACGATCATAACTACTTGTACATAATGATCTGGGTGAGCTACTATACATCAACAGAAAGCTCTGAAAGTCCTCTTTCCAATGAACTTAGTTTCTCCAATTTGGCCATCGAAGCAAAATGTTATGGTCGATCTACTTCAGCCTATCAAAACAGTCCACCAAAGGACAGATTTGACATTATGTGATTTTTAAGGGTATTTTGGTCATTCCCACTCCAATCCATCCGGGTAAACCATGGATTTAAGTACATTAAGAGCATTCAATAGCTCATTTTTCTCCAAAATTTCTTAAGGCTCAAACCCCAACCCTACTACTCTAAATTTCATCCTTTTATGTCTCTTGATTGAACCATAGAAATTTCAAATTGATTTGGGATTCGAGTTGATCATGTTAAGGGCTTCGAGAAACACCCTTTATTCACGAAAATAAAGGGTGTTTCTC
>NC_061116.1:121824464-121889749 GCF_002878395.1 Capsicum annuum
TTATGTGATTTTTAAGGGTATTTTGGTCATTCCCACTCCAATCCATCCGGGTAAACCATGGATTTAAGTACATTAAGAGCATTCAATAGCTCATTTTTCTCCAAAATTTCTTAAGGCTCAAACCCCAACCCTACTACTCTAAATTTCATCCTTTTATGTCTCTTGATTGAACCATAGAAATTTCAAATTGATTTGGGATTCGAGTTGATCATGTTAAGGGCTTCGAGAAACACCCTTTATTTTCGTGAATAAAGTTTTGGATTCGGAAGTTCATATTCATCTTCTATTTTTAGGTATGTGGGGCTTTGAACAAGATTATCCTTTCAATCTTGTGCCCGATATTTTTATTGAATTACATTGACATGAGATTTTACATGTTTTACCATAAATTGGAAATATGGTTTTATATCTTATATTATTGTCCATGAGCTATGGGATTATGTCATCCAATATGTGTATGATGTTGAGATGGAATTATGTCCATAAAGTATTTGATTATGAGAGTATGATGATTTAATTTGTTAAGCCTTGATTTATACTATCATTCCACTATTTCCTTATTATGAATTTATAATTGATATTGAAAATTCTATATCCCTACTATGGGTTGATGTCTCAAGTACCTTTAAATGAGAGTTGGATGGCAAATTAAGAAATGTTAATATTGAAGTTGCAATGAGTCTTGGTATTTTTTGAATGGTTTTGATGAGTTAAATTATTGAAAATATTATGTATTGAGTCTTCATATCCTTGTCCAAATATCGAGTCAGTTATGGTTCAATGTATTGATACTTTGTTGATGTTGAGAAAGATTAAATGTTTTGAGCTAAAAGGTGTTAAGTTAGGAATCCACAAATTGATATGATTTGATAAATGAGAAAGAGATTTGATTTGGTCTTTATGATAGACCCTTGTGATATTGTGGTATTTCCTAACGCGTTCTGAGTTTGTCGGGGAGTAGTACTTAGCACCGAGAGAAAAATTTGGTATTTCCCCAAACCTATGTGCCACCGTAGGGTTGTTTGATGATGATATTATTGGCCAGAGAGCCTGATTGTGATTGTTGCAGTTTTATGGTTGTACTCCCTGGCAAAGAATATGACGCTTCCACCAATGGGGTTTCAAACGTTGGTATTCCACGTAGCTCACGTGGGGTTGTCGGTAATAGAAAACTCCCTTGTCCATAAGAGTTATGTTTATTGAAATACCAAGTCACTCCAAGTTTTAATATGGTAAGTCAAGTTGCCTATGATGATCTATAATGATTTATGAGGTTTTTCTCCTACATTTCCTATCTAAGATATTATGAGTTGCATGATTCAATGTCACTCAAGCCAGGTGTGTCATTATGGTCTGTATGTACGTTTTTATGAAATTTATGATATTATTTATATTTTCCATGCTCCCCCACATACTCAGTATGTATCTTATGCTGACCCATATATTTCTCTATGGGCTACATTCTAACCATGATGTAGGTTCAGGTACTCAGCCGCAGCCGCGACAGTGATATCCGAGTGATGCATCTATGTTCCTTCTGTGGTGAGTCCTCATGGTTTGAGAACCAAGTTGCTAGTTTTGGTGTTCTTGTTTTGCGATCCCTTTGGTCTGTTGAGTCAGTTGGGGGTTTGTCCTAATGGCTTATTGATTTTTCTGTATAGAGGCTATGTCAGACTAGTGTATTGTTGGGTTGGTTTGTGTATAGACATTCCATATATGTACAGTCTAACGATATTCCGTGCCATGTGCGATGTGATATGATATGTACTTATATATATAGTAGTGTGTATGTTGTTGTGTTGGAACCCAAGGGTAGTGTTTTGGGCTTAAAGGGTTAGCTTGAGGCTACATGTAGCCTTGGGCACCCTATGGCATCTCAGGATGATATTTTGGGACGTTACAAAAAAGGATGGTTTTATCAAAATGTGCATCGACTACCATCAGTTGAATAAAGTTAGAATCAAGAATAAGTATCCTCTCCTTAGAATTGATGACTTGTTTGACCAACTTCAGGGTGTTAGTTATTTCTCTAAGATAGACCTCATATCCGACTATCATCATGTTAAAGTCAGAGAATGTGATATTCCAAAGATAGCTTTCAGAACTCGGTATGGTCACTATAGATTTCTAGTTATGTCTTTTGGACTAACAAATGCCCCTACATATTTCAAGGACTTGATGAACAGGGTGTTCAAACAATATTTGGACATATTCATTATAGTCCTCATTGATGATATCCTGGTATACTCCTGTAGTGAAAATTATCATGCACACCATTTGAGAATTGTGTTGAAAACCCTTAGATGTCATTAGTTATATGCTAAAGTTTAGTAAGTGCAAATTTTGGTTGAGATTAGTAGCTTTCCTTAGTCATACAATTTTCAATAATGGTATTCAAGTTGACCCTCTAAAGATCGAAGTAGTGAGAAACTAGCCTAGACCCATCCCTCCGTTAGATATCAGGAGTTTCTTGGGTTTAGCTGGCTATATAGATAGTTTTTTGAAGGGTTTTATTATATTGCTTGCTTCGTGTCTATACTAACCCAGAATAAGGTCAGATTTTAGTAGTCAGAATCTTGCAAGAAGAGTTTTCAAGAGTTGAAGACTCGACTCACTTCTGCCCCAGTCTTGACTTTACCAAATAGTTCAAATGGATTTGTAGTGTACTGTAATGCTTCTAGAGTTGGTCTTTGTTGCATACTAATGCAGAGAGGTAAGGTAATAGCCTATGCCTCAAGCCAGCTTAAGCCCCATGAGAAGAATTACCCAACCCATGATCGTAAGTTAGCAGCCGTAGTTTTTGCCTTAAAAATTTAGAGGCATTATCTTTATGGGGATCATGTCGATATGTTCACGAATCACACGAGATGACAGTATGTGTTCATGTAGAAATACATGAATATTCATTAGATGAGGTGGCTTGAGTTGTTAAAAGATTATGACACGAGTGTGTTATATCATTCGAGCAATGCCAATATAGTAGCGAATGCTTTTAGTAGGTTGTCTATGGGTAGTGTTGCTCATATTGTGGAGGATAAGAAAGATTTAGTCTGTGATGTTCATCAATTGCAAGATTAGGTGTTCGGTTGGTTGATTCGGCTGAAGGTAGTATATGGGTTCAGAGTGGTTTGGAATCTTCATTGGTTGTCAAAGTGAAAGAAAAACCAGATAGGGATCCTAGTTTGGTTAAGTTGAAGGAGGAAGTTAAAGATCAGAAGGTAGAGGTTTTCTCTCTATGGGGAGATGGTGTGCTTTATTGTCAGGGAAAATTATGTGTTCCATTTGTTGATTGTTTGAGACAATGAACATTAGCAAAATAGCATGGTGCGCAGTATTCTATTCATCTAAGAGCCACCAATATGTATTGTGATTTGTGGGTGATCTATTGATAATGCTCAAACTATACCTCTCAATAAGAATGTAAGCTATCATTGTTAATATAAGACCTAACTAGGTTGGGGTCGAATCCCACAGGGAATATGGTGTGAACGTAAGTTGTTTTCAAATCAATCAACTGATAGTTGGATGTTCCTAGAAATGGGGTTTTTTTAGTTTAACAAGTAATTGTCGGTTTCTTTAATCAGTGTTCGTACTCAAGAGTTTCTGAAAAACTAGAATTATGTTCACTAGGGCTTCCGGTACTTGACAGATGCTAATCGTGTTCTCATGGCAGGTAGGACAACAAGTTATCTTTATCAACGTTATGCTTAAATGTCTCTCAACCTACTTAAGCATTTAATTACCTAATCCTTTCGGACTTAGGGAATTTATATTCACTACCCAGATTTTACCTCAGGTTAACAAACCTTGTTACAATGCTGATTATTAAACGAAGTATTTCCAAGTCCCTATCTATAACTCACTTCCCACTATATTTGATTTCTTTATCAAGCAAACCAAAGCAGGTGTTATCTATTGTTTGCAACCAATAGACATTATTTAAAACCTCAGAATTATCAAGAAATCCTACCACCTTTTGAATCTTGAACACTTAGCACCTTATCAAGACCTAACCCTAGATCCCATAATTTAGGTTAAAGGAATTTAGCCACTCATAATGCTAAAATCAAAACAAGAAGTTGTATTCATGCTTAGAAGGTTAAACATACCACAAGAAGAATAATAACTAGTGAGTCGCGGATTAGATCACAAAGGAAAATCCCAGAATAATGATAATAACCTCTTCAAAGTATTTGCTTTTTCAAGCTAAGAAATTAGAGAGAGAAAAATATCAAAAGTTTATCAAAACTCAATGTGCGGATCTCCTCAGAAAACCCTAAAACAAAGGTTAAAATAGTTTACCCTAATTATAGAAACAAAATAATAGAATTCAAAAATCCCTTGGATTAGGTGACGACATTTGTGATTGCCTATCAGGAGGCTGATGAATTATCACAAATATTGTTAGCTCCTTCTTCAGTTTTCGCTCTTCCTGTTTAAGGCTGACGCCAAACTTGACAACTTATCAGCTTCATGACGGCCTATCACAAAATGTCGTCAAAGCTTTGCTTTATTTCTCCTGTGCTGCCTCAGGCTGACGATATTCTTGACAGCTTATCAGGCCCTTGACGACTCATCACAAAATGTCGTCACATCTTTCAACTTAGGCCAATTCTCTGTTTACTGCTGACGATGACTTTGATAACTTATCATAGCGCTAATGACTTATCGGAAAACAGATCGTAGAAATAATCTTTAGATTTATAAGGAAACTGTATGTAAAGTAAAGAGAATAGTTAAACAACTTACAAATTTATTAGAACTTCAAAAACTTTACAAAATGATTTACAAGAGATTGGGCAGGAGAGAATTTTCTAGTCTTAGGAAATTTTCGGATGCCTTCTCCTATATTACAAGCTGTCTTATATAGACAAGGAAAACATTACTTACACATCTAGTGTGTACACTTGTAAGGCTATGATTTAGTCTTAAAAAGCAGATTCCTTTAGCTTTTGTAAAGCTGATTGATTGCTGTCCAAAGCAGGTCATGTTTTGGCTTTTTCTTTTTGGAAAAGCAGATTCCTTTAACTTTTTGTAAAGCTGATTGATTACTATCCAGATTAGTAGGTCCCGTAGATTCCTACGAAGAATAGTAAAATGCCCCTTCAGAAAATAATTTCAGTTCTTTGAACCTCTATTTTGAGAAGGGGTCATTTCTATATTCTTAGTAGGGGTCCATATAGGCCCTAGAGATTCCTTTGGGGTTTAACATATCCCCATTGTTATCACTGCTTTTGGTGGAAGAGGCTTCTTCTAGAAGCTGTAGTACTTCTTCGTTGCTGGTGTATTGGCTTTCCATATCTTGGAAAGCCTTTTTTAATCTTTCTTTAAGCGCCTGTTTATCTTGTGAAACATTTGCTAAAGATGCTGGTTTTCTTCCTTTATCGGGAGTTTTTGGAGCTGCTGGCTTTGGGGTCCAGCCTTTGACTTTTATTTCTTTAGATAGATATTTAATTCTATCTTGTTCTCCTTTGGCAAAGTTCCAGGAGATGATGTAAGATACCCTCTTCTTGATGAAGAATTTGCACATTTGAATGTGTTCTGGAAGGGTCATGCATCCTTCTTTTGCGCAAAATTTTGAGAAGCGGCTAAGAAATTGTTGAGGGAGGATTTCTTTGATTCCTCCGAAGTATACCCACCATTCGTAAAACCATCTAGGTATAATGGTGTCTACCATAGCAGGACAATATTTAACGAACCAGGTATGACCGGGTTGAACATAGAGGAAATTGAACCAGGCAGACTTGTAGTCGTACCAATTGTATGTTTGAGGCCTATGTGGCATAGATAGGGCAATGGGAGTATGCAGGTGATCTGTAAACCAATTAAACGGGGTTAATACCCTTTTGATGGTGAACCTTGAATAATCAATATATTCAGGATTCCTATCGTTCATTGAATGCTCGACTTCGATAGAATCTGTGTCTACCAAGATAGCTTCATAAAATCTCCGGGTCTTGAGCGGACTTTCAGTATCCACGAAATTCTTATCGTTGTAGACCGGTTTAATGAGCTGTTCCAGAGGATAGCCTTCATATTCCTTGTCTAAGGCGATAATGGGCATTACCTGAGTGGTAATGAATTTGAATTCCTCTTTGATAGGAGGGGTAGGTGCTGTCTTGGCTATTGCAGGGTCCACGGCCTGTGCAAAGGATTCCGGAGGCTTCATGGCATAACTCTGTTTCGATTATACCGATGAGCTTGAAGATGACCCTTTATCAAAGGGTTTGTTGGTCTTAAGATCTACCAATTTGGATGGCATTAGTGGAGGGAGCTTTGGAAACTCTGCCAGAGCTGCATACTTGTTTTGGAATGGTGAATGTAGTTCCTGTTTCAGTTCAGGCCTTTGCGGGACTGATGGCCTCAAGGGGTTTGATGATGTTGGTGGTAAATCAAATGGTCTAGCCATTCTGGTTTGATCTGGTCGATTACTGTTGATTGAGATTTTTCCCAGCGTTGTGGGTCTCATTGTGGCCCTGTAAAAATTCTCTTGTTAGAAAATCGGGAAGGGAATTATTTTCTCCTTTAATAAATTCAATTTGAAAATCAAAGCTAGACAGGAGAGCTTGCCATCTAGCAAATATTTGTTTTGAAACAAGATTTTTTACATCCTTCTGTAAAATATCTTTGGCTGATTTACAATTAACACGTAATAGAAATTCTTTATTAACAAGATCATCTTGAAATTTTGTGATACATAGCATTATAGATAAAATTTCTTTTTTAACAGTGCTATAATTTTTTTGTGCAGGATTCCATATTTCAGATGTGAACCTGACTAGTTGTTTGGGAGAGTTATCATCAACCTTTTGTTTCAAGATACCTCCATAACCTATATCTGAAGCATCAGTTTCTACAATCATGAAGGCTTCAGGGTTAGGAATACCTAAGCAAGGAAGGTTCTGGACTATTCCTTTGATTTTAATGACCGCATTGGTTTGATCAAAACTCCAAGGGACTGGGGTTTTTTTTGAGTCTTTTATAAAGAGGTTCACAGACCTGCCTAATATGAGGAATAAAATCTGTAACATAATTGAGACTTCCTAGAAATCTCTGTAGTTGAGTTTTATCAGTAATTTCATTAGGAAACTTTGAGGAGAACTCAATGGCTCTACAAATAGGTTTATAACTGCCTTGATAAAGATCGTGTCCTAAGAATCTTATAGATGTCTGGAAGAGCTTCATCTTTTTGGCACTGACAACCAAACCATTGAATTTAACAATCTTAAAGAAAGTGTTTAAATGCTTAAAATTGGAATCAATGTTCTCCGAGAAAATAAGCACGTCATCAATATAAACAATCGTCATATAGGTATAAGGATTGAAAATATTGTTCATAATATTTTGAAACTCTGATGGAGCGTTTTTGAGACCAAATGGCAAAACATTCCATTCATAATGCCCAAAAGGGACATTGAATGCTGTTTTGTATTTATCTTTTTCAGCTATTTGAATCTGCCAGAATCCTGACTTCATATCAAACTTACTGTAAAGGTTGGCCTTGAAAGTTCTTTTCAACAGATCCCTTATGTTAGGGATCGGATGTCTGATCCATTTTAAGACCGCATTCAAAGGCTTGTAATTTATTACAAGTCTAGGAGTGCCACGTTCCTTTTCTGCACTGTTATTGACATAAAAGGCAGAACAACTCCAGGGGGAGTTAGAGTTTCTAATAATACCATTCTTTAGAAGATGGTCAATTTCCTTTTTGCAGATTTCCATCATTTCTTGGTTCATTTGGATGGGTCTAGCTTTAGTAGGAATGGTTTGTTCGTCAAACCCTGGAATGTAAGGAAGTTCAATCAAGTGTTTTTTCCCAGAAAGCATTAGGGAATTCGGAACAAATTTCCTTTTCAAAGTTTTTGTGGAGATTGGTTATTTTAGTAATCATCTCCGGGGTTTTTAAGGATTGATCAATTTTCTTGATATGAATATCTTGTTTACGAAAATTGATATGGGATGAGAGGCGGTTAATTTTAAAGACCGTCCGTTCCTTAATAAGGCTTCCTTCTTTTTGCGAGAGGGGTCGTAATAAAGGAAAAAATAAGGTTTGGTTTAACAGAGTTGTACGAATTCCATCGTAGTCACTCCAGTAAGGTCGAATCTGGTTAACGAAGGATATCCCTAGAATGATATCTTCAGTGATATCTTCGGTGATGACAAAGTCATTAACAAGGCAAATGCCATTATTACAGACATGAGCTTTAGGGAGTTGATAATGGATTTCCATTTTTTCTCCCGTTGCTGAGTAAAGATGAGAGGTACTCTTTTGAAGGTACTTTGTAGGTACTAGACCTTTAACGATACAGTTACTGTCTGCCCCTGTATCGAAGAGCGCGACTCTGTTAAGGACAAAGTCCTTGTTTATGATGATTTTTGCGGCTATGTGTTCGCTATAAGCTTTTATGGCTGTAATAGCTTTGCCGGACGTAGAGGGAGAATCCGAGATAGGGAAGGACTAGGCTCTGGCTCTCGGAGATGGTCATTAGGGATGACCGAAAAGGTTTTAGGTGACTCTGGCGGAGCAACCTTTTCTGGGGGAGATATATTTTTTAGGAGTTGATCCGTAAGAATGTTAAGTTCTACTTGGTCAAGACAGATTTTGAGATTCTTGATCTCACCCTTTAAGGTAGAGATTTCTCCCTTAAGATCAGCAATAAAAGGTTCTGCAGGTTTGTCGAATCTAGACATAACCTGCTTCATGCTAAAAGGCTGAATAACGGGTTTGGGAGGTTTCTCTTCGTGAGAAAGCATTAATCGTTTGAGTTCTAGAAGGTACTTATTTCTAGCCTCATCGTCTTGTATATGTTCTATAATGTCAAAAAGGATTTCTTTAGGATTTCCTGAAATAACATTAACAGTCTTTCTGGTGCAGGTGCAGAATGTACCATTACAAGCGCATTCTTGGCCAGATTGGGTTTGATCTGTTTCATAGGCGGCGTTAATGAATTCTTCGTCGCTATAGTCGTCACTGGACGAGGTATAGGAGTTCGAAGACTCAGAAGATTCAAGCGAATCTTCCATAATAGAGAATAAACTTGCTCTAGTCTCTTCAGAGAGATCTAATTGGTTTATCTTTTTCTTCTTGTTAGACTTGCAATCTTTCGCCCTGTGGCCTGTCTTGCCACAGGTCCAACAAGTATCTTTAGCCTTAGGGGTTTTCTGCTTGGCCTTTCTACTAGGTTTATAAGATTCCCTTTTGAAGGGTTTCTTGCTAGAGGTAGTCCTTTTGTGAGGTTTGGAGGACTTTTTTCTATGCTTTTTGCTAGGACTGGTGAATCCATAGTCTTGGCAGAAGGTTCCTAATCCATATTTGGAAGTACTATCTTTCTTAAGTTGTTTCTTAAGTTTGAGGTCAGTGCAGAGATCTATCCCTACGGTAGTGATAAAACTGATTAAGTCACCATAGGTTAGGATATCGTAAAGAATCTTTCCTTCGAATCTATCCTTAATTTTGGTTCTAACTTTTTCGGCAAAAAGAGAAGGGAGACCACTAATGAATCGTTCCTTCCAGAAATCGTTGTTGCAGTCAGGTCGGATCATGACCTTTACTAGGAAGGTATCTTTATACCATCTAAAGTCTACTAAGTCTTTGCAGGTGAGATTGTTGAGGATTTCTAAGCTCCTATCTTGGAATAATTTGGGTTCTCCTATGAAATGTCTAGCTATATGGTATAGGAGAGTGGCACAAGCGCCTTCTTTTGTAACTTGCTCTAGAACTTCTTGGCCATTTTCAGTCTTGACGACTGTTTCTACGGCTGTGGCTCCATAGATCAGGTTTTTGATATCATCGGTGAAGTAGTTGTCCCACCAATGTTTTATCATACCAGTGAAACCTGATACAATCATGGTAGCTGCTTTTTTATTAGTGGCTCCTCTAATTTTGTAAGCCGTGATAGAAACACCCATTTCATGGAGTTTGTTGTAGATTTGGTGTTCAGCCAAACCGTCAACATTCCATTCAGTTATTCCTCTACCATCATGGTTGAAGGTAGAGAGGTAGGGATTTTCCTCGAATTGGACATCTGGAGGAGAAGGTTTTTTGTAATAGTTTTTCTTAGTGGAAAAACGATCACTAGTGATTTTAGAAAGAGAGTTCTTTTGGTTGCTGGACTCTGCTTTCTCAGAGATCTTGAACTTGGAAAGTTTTTCGTTGATTTGTTCTAAGATTTTTCCTGAGACTTTGAAGTCTTCGTTGAGATTAAGAAATTTTTCCTTTTGGAACTCTGGAATCTTGAAGATGGGGTTGGTTATAGGATTAGAGCTTGAAGTCCCTTTCTCAGAAGCGGGGGAGCTAAAAGGAAGTATCGAATTTTTAGTCTCTCCTATCTGCTGGGAGATAGTGTGAAGGACCTGATTGGTATAGTTGTTTTGTTCAACTATCCTATCTAGGTCTCTATTGATAGGGGCTGATAGAGGTCTATCATGCTTCTTTTTGAAAGGTAAAGCGTTGAGGACTTCATTGGAATGAGGAATTTTTATTCCTTCGAGAGGAGGAGTAACGGATTCAATTACCTTGTTACTCTGCGTATACCATTTGTTAATGATAACGTTGAGGGATTCATTCTGATTTTCCATTCTCCCGGTGAACTCAAACCATCGGAAGAATTCAATGTCACATCAGAGTCTTTTCATATCGGCTATCCATAGCCGACCGAACTCCTTTTGTTGCTCCTTAGAATAGGTACTGGTGTACCATTTCCTTTTTAGAGCGTCTTTAGGTAGGTACCATCGGGCTTCGAGAGCCTTAAGGTCAGGTGTATACTCTTCATCAGATTTGATGACGAGTAGGCTACGGGTCAGTCCTAAATTTTTGACAGGATATGGAAGGGGGAGGTTCCATATCTGAAGCTGTAGGACTGCCTGGGTCATAATGATTTTCAGGGTCTAGGGACTCATGGACCCTAGTGGATTGCTGATAATAAACTCTCGGGATGGGTCCAGAGAAGTCGACTCCTCTGACTTTTCCCTTGTCATTGTTATTATCTTTGTTGTCGTCACTTCCCTCCTGGGTTTTTGAAGTGGAAGCTCTGTGCGAGACAGACCGTCGAAAGGAAGAGTTTCGAGGGGTGTCGAAGCCGAGGAATTTCAAATCAATTGAGCCATCAGGATGCTGAATAATTCTTTGTATTTGAGATTTTTCGGGATAGGTTCGAATGGGTTGGGTGATAGCATCAAAGTGCCATTCATTACTATGGATGACATCTTCCCAAACTAGAGGCTTAGGGACAAAGACATTGGTTCTGTCTTTATTAGCCTCCATGAGGGTGGTAACACCTCTAGGACTGGTAAATCTAGCTTGAGGTGCTAGAGTTGTACCCATTAGCCGATAGTATACTCTGTATATTATCGCGATTTCTCTAGTATTATCCTTACTATTCATGTTTTTTGTTTTAACATTAAGAGTTAAAACATCCATGATGTTAGGATCATTAATATCTACTGAGAAATTGGGGTAACAATTGAAGTATACCGGGCCGTCGGCTAGGTTACTTTGAATGACGCCTAAGAGTGAGTCGTCAAAATTTAATAGACGAGCATCTCTTAGTATAGCACAGACAGGGATGTCTAAGCCCTGTCGAAAAAGTGGCTTAATGGCCACCTGAACAAGTCCAATATGTAGATAATAAAACTGACTTTTAAATCGGTCAATGTCTAGGTTATTTAAAAGTTGTATAATTTCTAAAGAATTATTGATAGCAATAGTAGACTCAGAGGTCTTAATATTATGTTTCTTGAAAAAACTAAATTTTCCGATTTGGTAAATCGTACTAAAAGACTCCTCTGGAATACTCCAGTTTTGAAGATTATTTTCAATAGTAGCAATCAGAGTTGCTTTAGAAGATAGGTTGATAGTATTTTTGGTATGAACGTTAGAATTCATGTTTTGAAAAATACTGTCTAGAGACTGACTGGGAAAGCAAAAATTTTCATATAAGAAAGCATAATACAATTATCAACTATGATACAACCTATAATAAATTAAAATAATACATCGAAGGCTTATGGGATCTAGTCTAGTCTTAATGGCTTTATAACAGACTTATCTTAATTGTTATCTTAGTGACGGGACTACCAACAGGGTCGTACGCTTACCTTAGCTGAGACCACACTTTCAGGCTGACCAACGTCTAAGACCGGAGATTAATCGGTTCCTTCAAACACTTTAGAGAAGATGAATACCCCATACTAGAAGAAAATCCCATTATAAGACATGATATATTAAATTAATTTATTAAAAGTATAATCATAGATGAGTAAAGGCATATGCTACTTGTATGAGAATAGTTTTCCCATGCTCTAGACAGATTATGTACTTAGCTGCTCATGCTGAACATGGATTTTTTAACAAGGTTGCCTCATACGCGCCGCTAATATAATTCGATATGGATTATTGTGGATAGAATAACCTAGTCAGCCCATTTGATACCAGTCCGTACTTCGTGTTTAGCCGAGGATTATGCTAGAATCTATCTCAGTGAGTTGGTTAAGTTACATGGGATTTTTTTTCTATCATTTCATATAGAGGTACTTAGTTTGTCTCTTACTTTTGGAAGAATTTTTAGAAAGGTCTCAAAACTCGAGTTCATCTTAGTACAACTTTTCATCCTCAGATAGATGGTCAAGTAGAAAGGACCATTCAGACCTTAGAGGACATGTCGAGATCCTTTGACATTGACTTTAAGGTTAGTTTGGATAATCACTAACCATTTATTGAGTTTCCCTATAATAATAGTTATCACTCTAGTATTCATATTGCTCCGTTTGAAGCTCTCTATGGGAGGAGGTGTTGATCTCCTATTAGCTGGTTTGAAGTAGGTGAGGCTGATTTAATAGTTCTAAATTTATTGTTTGAAGCAATGGAAAAGGTTCAGTTAATTCAAGAGAGGCTGAAGACAACCCAGAGTCGCCAGAAATCATATGTAGAAGTGAGGAGAAAAGATCTTGAGTTTGATATTGGTGACTTTATTTATTTAAGAATTTTACCTATGAAAGGGGTAAAGAGGTTTGGTAAGAAAGGGAAATTAAGTCCCTGTTATATTGGCCCATATAGAATTTTGAGCCGTTGTAGGAAGGTGTCTTATGAGTTAGAGTTACTTGCAGATTAAGAGTTAGTACACCCGGTATTTTATGTCTCCTTGCTAAAGAAATATATTGGTAACCCAGCTTCAGTTGTGCCTCTACAGAGTGTGGTGTGTGAGATAGGCTCTCCTATGAAGAAATTCTTATTGAGGTCCTTGACTGTCAGGTTTGTAGGTTAAGGAATAAGGAAGTCCCCTTAGTTAAAGTTCTATGGAGGAATCAGTCTGTTGGGGGATCTAATTGGGAAGCAGAAACAGATATGTAAGCCAAGTACCCTCATCTTTTCTCTATGAATTCAGACTCAGCTTGAGGTAACGATTTTCCTTAGAGTGACTCTTTTCCGTTCTCTATTTCAACTATGTTACCATTCTCATGTCATTGCATGTTTTCACAAAATTAGTTCAGTCCTTGTATTATGTTTTAGTCTCAGCTACTTAATCATGTTTCATGTTCATGAGTATTCAATGTACACTTTCAATTTTTGTAGTATCTCAGCTTACCTAGTCTCATTCGAGGATGAATGTCCCCAAGGGGGAGATATTGTAATACCCTTTATTCTTCCTGGTCTCTGGACAACTTCTGACTCATCCTTCAGGTTGTATAGAATCATATGAGTCATATGTTATAGTCGTATCCAAGACAGTGTGTTTGAGTTGACATTTTATTCTAGGTACGAGTTGACCCTAAGAGTCATCAAGTAAGGTATGAGTCGTACATGGTAAGTCGTACCTAAGTCAGTGTGAGGTGGGGTGCATTCTGTCTGGGGTACAAGAGGGTAAATACTAGTCGTTAAGAGGGGTGCGAACCGTATGGACCTAAGTTATAAGGAAATAAGTGTAGACTCCGTGAGATTCTATCCCAGATATGAGTCATGGAAACTTGTCGTAAGAAGAGATACGAGTCATAAGTTCCACTGGTATGATGACCAGTGTATACCATTCTAATCCTGCTCAGTTTACAAGTTAGAGACCAAGTCGTATCACATCATATGAGTTGTAAGATTGACTCATAACGACTGGAAATATAATTCATGCATATTTTTCTAGGGGCCTTTGTGTCTTTTCCTGCTCCCTTAAAAGCCAAACCCTTGTCCTTTTGGCTTCACAAGGAGTGGTATAAAAGACCCCAAAGCCTCAATTCACACCATAATCTCCAATTTCATCAGAAACAAATTAAAAGAGCTGTTTCTGCTTCTTCCCCAAGCAGCTAGAGTTTCTCAAGAACAAGAACAACTTCAAAGATTTTTGGCAAAGATTTTATTTCAGGTATGTGGGGTATTCATCAATGGGTTCCTTCCATCTATTGAGTTCCAACATTTCCTTTTTATTCAAGTATGGATTTTAATTTTTTCTTATGAAATTATCAATGTAAATCATGAATCTAAATCCATGTCTTCTTAGATATTTTAATTACCCATTCATATTCAAGTGATTTCATGCTAAACCATCAAGCTATGTATTAAACCAGGTAAATATGTTGTCCTATCAAGATTAGCACATTTCCATGTTCAAATTCACATTTCTCACTTATTTATTGAAAATATCTTATGTTTTAGGTCTTTGAACTATGATTTCATACCACTATTTTAAGCGTTGTCATTGTATTTTTTGTAATCATTCAGTGCTGGCAGGTTATGAACTCTCGATACCTATGTGTTTACTCATGTTTTGGATTTTCAAGTGATAATTCAGTTAAACCATGATTCTCATCATTATACTCAGTTATTATGATCACGTTGAGCACTATCAGTTATGATGTTCAGTTGAACTTAAGTCAGTACCAATGTCAGTTCAGTTGGGAGTAGGATTTAGCACTGAGTGAACCCAGGGATGGTGGCTCACCTTCCAGCAGAGGGTGTGACCCTTAGCAACAATCCTTGAGTTCCAGAACTACATAGCCAGCGTAGGTTTGAGAGTGTTCCTGCCGGTTGAGGGTTGACATATATCTCATAGGAGCACCTGCCAGTAGAGGGTGACTCCCTAGTCCTTCAGGGCACCAGTCTAGTGGATCCACACAACCAGTGTTAGTACCCGTGGCAAGGTTCTGACACCCTTCCTATTGGGGTTATAGGTTGGACCCCGATTAGCTCAATTAGGGCATATTGATTACTTGATACCTCCCACAGTTTCAGTCCAGCTAATCAGACTCTCTACAGTTTAATTTTGCATGATCAATTTATAGTTACCAGTAAATCAGTATTTCAGATATCAACTAATTAATATTTAGTAAATCAGAAATCAACTATACGATTATTATTCATTCGATTAATCAAATTAGTTCAGTACATAATTGTGTTCAGTCATGCATTCATCATTATGTGTTCGGGCATTCATGTCCAGTACTTTCATGATCCCAGCTAGTCCTTACCCCTTATACCAGTACATTCAATGTACTGGCCACATACTTTCTTTTATGCTATGTTGTTTTATAACTTAGGTTCAGCCGCACAGTTTCTCAACCACTCATAGACAGTCTAGTGCACATTTCAACAGCAGTAGTGGGGAGTCCACATCCATTGAGGACGTTATCATTTTTGTTTATTTATAGTACTTTTATTCAGTCAGTCAGTTGGAGTTAGTTGGAGGCTTATCCCTTTAACTTCTCATGTTTAGAGGATTTCAGATTGTTCAGACTAGATGTTTAGACAGTCAATTTATTTCCAATCTATTTAGTTGTTTCTGACATGTTGAAATATTTTTCAGTATTTCAGTTGATGGTATCTTATCAGTTTATTCTCTGCACATATTCTTTTATTATTAGTTTCTTCAGTGCTCACAGCAGGTACCATACCATGAGTTATATTGGGGTTACTTATGTCCTTAAGCACCGTTGTTGCAACCAGAGGATAGCCCACGGGCTGTGACATTACTTTAGGTATATTATCAACCACCTTAGCTACATTATTGTAAGTAGTTTACCACATTTTTTTCACAAAGAGAGTAATATAATAATACTTATGTTTATTTATTATTTTTCTTTGTATTATAACATAAATAAATATAACTCCCAAATTTAAGTTATCATTGAAAATAAATTTGGCAGAACAATAACAACAACGGGTATGCCATAAAAATAAAAATTCTAAAGACAACCGAAAGAAATTGTAATGCCCTGAGTCTGTACCTTGGACACTACACGATGCTCATAATCTTGAAGGACCACAAGCTAACCCATGACTGGTACCTGCTGCGATAACTAAATAATAATACGGTATAATGTGGAATAATGGGCTGAAATGAAATAAGGTTCAAATAACTGAAATAAAACTGAAATAAGCTATCTCAATACCAAAATTGAAAAACTGTCTGAACATCTAGTCTGAAAAGCCTCTAAACTGAACTGTATGAATAAGGAGTTGATGGGATAATCCCCCAACTAACTCCATCTACTGAAATACTGAATCTAATAAGATAATAAAATAAAAGAATATCCTCGAATGATGAGGACTCATTGCTAGTCTACTGCTGCTGGCTGAATGTCTGAACCGCTAAGAATGCTTTAGGGCCCATACGTCTAAACCTATGGTATAAAACACCATAGCACAAAGAAAAGTATGCATCAACAGGTGTGAATGTACTGGTACGAAAAGTAAGGTAAGGGTAAATGCAAGGTTTCATATGCATAAACTATAACTGACTGAATAACATGAACATGATTGTGTGAGAATACATGTATGAATACATAGCTGTAACTGAAGTCATAAGGATTCTGAATGCTGAGTTTACTAATAACATGGATTATTGATAATAGATATACCTAATAACTGATATAATATTTATTGAGTGACTATGTCTAACAGTCCTGTTTCTGATGAAACTAGCTGAGTTCCATACTGAGCTGCGTAACTGTATCTGACATTCCTAAAATCTATAGAACAATATGACTTCTTTATGGAAGACTGAGACTGAGACTGAGACTATGGGAGGTAATTATCTAACCGACATTTCCTTTTTTTAATAGATTCGGGGTCCAACCTATAACCCCAGTTAGAAGGGTGTCAGTACCGTGCCATGGGTAAGACAACTAAAAAGATACCTTTATCTGGAAGGCACTTAAAGAGATACCTTCATCTGGAAGGCACTCAAATAAGAATGGTGGGACCCTCAACTATCAGGTTAAGACATCTTATCTACCCTCAACTAGAAAGTTTTGATGTCTCAACCTACGATAGCTACGTAGTTCTGGAACGCAAGGACTACTTTTAAGGATCACACCCTCTGCTGGCAGGTGAGTCCCCATCCTTGGATTCATTTGGTTCTGAATCCTACTCCCAACTTAATAGACACTAAACTGATTTCCTAGTTCATACTAGGCTAGACTGATCTGTTACTGGTTGTACTGATTAACTGAACTGAGCTAAGTTTACTGAGTTTTCATGAGTTCTGTTACTGAACTAGAGTACTACTGATTGTGACATAATTGAGACTATTTTGGAACTGAATCTGGCTCTAGGCACACAGCTAAATTGTCTGGTATTAAATACCCCCAGGAATTGATAGCATGAAAATAATAATACATGACAATTCTTGAATACTTGGCAATAGCCAACAACTGACAATAAATTTATGAGGCATTTCATCAAACACTTGAAAGTCGTAAACTTGCACATAAATAGGAATGCATGCTAACATGTCATAATTTCGTTAAACTAATCTCGTGAACATTCCATCAAACACTTACAAGGCATAGCCTTATACTTTGGCATGAACAATAATGCTAGTACATCATGACTCCCATATTAATTCATAATTCAGGGGTTTCTACTTAAGAGAATCAAAGTTCAACTTACATGCCACCATAATATCAAGAAATACATTAAAGATTTCAATTTGAAATACATACCATAATTTTAACATTATTACATCCAAACTCATAGCAAGACATCACCATTTTATGTTTTTAAAAGAAGTTTCTTGAACTCCAAGGGTGGAAGCGACTCTTGGATGAACACCTTACATACCTTGTTAAAGAATTTATGGAAATTAATGGTGGAATCTTGAGTTCTTAATTTGAAATTTAAAAACCCTAAGGCTTGTTCTTGAGAGAAATTGAAAAAGAATGGATTTATTTGCTTCCTAGGGTATTAAATTTCATGTTTTGGGGGCTGAGAGTCGGGGGAAAAAATACCTAAATACCCCCAAGAATGCGGTATTTTAATGAGTAAAAACTGAATTGCCGATGCGCAGGTCGACGCGGTGCATCTATGGAACTGATGCGATAGCCAACGCGTCATGCCAAGATCACTCGGACTCACTAGAATTTGACGCTGGTAGTTGGAGAAATTATTAACAAACGCGATAGGACACACTACGTGCCATGATCGTGTTGGTACACTATTTTGGGATTCCAAAGGAGCTTTAAACGAAATCTAAAAAATCCAAAACATGTTCAAAAATACCTATTGACCTTCCTGATCATGAATTAACTAATATATAGACATTTAAAGGACTTTAAGGTTGCGAAATGAGATTGCCAACTTTCGAAGGCCTAAAATACACTAAGTTAAAATACTTAGCTAAAATTTTCTAAGTCTGGGACCCCTTAACAAACTTAAAGGACTGAATTAACCTAGGAATTTTATGGGGTCTTACAATATCTCCTTCTTGGGAAAATTCATCCTTGAAAGAAATGGACTGAACTAAGAGTACTATTAGGATGAATCTACTTACTGGACATGAACATCTGGGGCATGATTGTAGTATTTATATTAATGATATACTGAATTATCACACTGAACATGCATATCTGATGCATGAGTACATAATTGATCTGGTTCATGAATACATGACTGGGAGTACTGATAAGCTGAGTTTCTCATATTGACCATGCACATTTGATGCATGAATACATGACTGAACTGACTCATAAATATATAACTGAATATGAAAGGTAAATGATACCAAGTTTGTAATGGAAATCTGAGTATAAAACTAAATAAGCTTAAGGAAATCCATTACCTTAGGCTGTGTCTGGATTGGCGGATAAGAGGTGAGGATACCTGGTCCGCATGTATGCTTCTTCTTCCTAAGTAGCTCTCTCCATAGACTAATTTTTCCAAAGAACTTTAACTAGAGGGATTTTTTTGTTCCTCTATATGCAAGTCTGACAGTCAAGGATTTTGACTGGAATCTCTTCGAAAGAGAGGTTCTTCTGAACATCTATGCCCTCTATAGGGACTACAACTGCTGGGACACCTATGCATTTCTTTAGCAAGGAGACATGGAACACTGGATGGACTGAAGATAAATCAGAAGGCAATTCGAGCTCGTAAGCTACTTTGTCAAAGTGACTGAGAATTTTGAAGGGACCGACATATCAGGGACTGAGCTTTTCTTTCTTGTCGAACCTCTTCACTCCCTTCATGAGAGAGATTTTTAAATTCACATAATCGCCAATCTCGAAATTGAGATCCTTTCTACATACATAAGCGTATGATTTCTGTCGGATCTGAGTTGTCTTAAGCCTTTCTCTGATCAACTAAACTTTCTCAAAGGTATCAAATACTAGGTCAGGCCCTACAACTGTGGCCTCACCCACCTCGAACCAAGCAATTAGAGATCTGCATCTCCTACCATAGAGAGCTTTAAACAGAGCTATCTGAATACTAGAATTATAGCTGTTGTTGTATGCAAAATCAATCAAAGGGAAGTGGTTATCCCAACTACCTTTAAAATCTATCGCACACGCTCATAATATATCTTTCAAAGTTTGAATGGTCCTTTCTACTTGAACATCTATCTAGGGATGAAAGGTTGTACTGAGATGAACTCGGGTACCAAGTCCCTTTTGGAATGCCTTCCAGAAATGAGAGGTGAATTGGGTACCTCTATCTGATACAATGGAAAATGGAACCCCGTGTAATCTGACCAACTCTTTGATGTAGAGTTTGGCATAATCCTCTACTAAATATGAGGTAAGGACTGGAAGGAAGTGAGCTAATTTGGTCACCCTGTCTATGATGACCTAAACTAAATTGTGCTAACGATGAGTATGAGGAAAACCCATCACAAAGTCTATATTCACTTCTTCCTACTTCCAAGTAGGGATACTGAACTCCTGCATGGACCCACTTGGCTTCTGATGCTCAATCTTAACCTGTTGACATGTTGAGCACTTAGCTATAAATTTTGCAATGTCTTTCTTTATCTCACTCCACCAATAGATCTCCCACAAATTGCGGTACATCTTAGTGGCCCCTGGATGAATATAGTAACGTGCACTATGCACCTCTATAAGAATTTTCTTCCTCAAGTCATCCACACCTGACATACATAGATAACCCTAAAAATGTAAAACACCTTGGGAGAAAACTTCCACCATCTGATCTCTGACTGACTTTTTAAACTTGAATAAACTGGGATCTTTATCCTGCTTTTCCTTTACTTCGGAAACTAGAGATGATTTTGAACTATTCTGAACACACATACTACCTTCTGCTCAATTGACTAAGCGGACACCTCATTGGGCAAGCTAATGAACTTTCTAAAATAACTTCTTCTTACTATCCTCAACATGAGCAACACTACCCATAGACAGTCTATTGAGAGCATCAACTACTACATTGGCCTTGCTCGGATGATACAGAATGCTCATATCATAGTCTTTCAACAACTCCAACCACCTTCTATGATAGTGGTTTAAGTCCTCATGAGAAAACATATAATTGAAGGCTTTTTGGATATGTGAACACATCTACATACACCCTATACAAGTAGTGCCTCCAAATCTTTAAGGCAAACACTACTGCTGCTAACTCGAGATCATGAGTCGGATAATTCTTCTCATGGGGTTTAAGCTGTCTGGAGACGTAGGCTATGAACTTACCATGCTGCATGAGGACACAACCCAAACCTACTATGGATGCATCACAGTACAACACAAACCCATCTGAACTATCTAGAAGAGTCAAAATTAGAGCTGAGGTGAGTCGAGTCTTCAACTCCTAAAAACTCTTCTAGCATGAATCTGACCACTAAAATTTGACTTTCTTCTGAGTCAATCTAGATTTAGGGGATGTAATAGACAAAAATCCCTCAACAAACTGCCTGTAATAGCCAGCCAAACCCAAGAAACTCCTAATACCTGATAGAGAGATGAGTCTGGGCTAATTTCTTACCGCCTTGGTCTTTTGGGGATCTACCCTAATGCCGTCACCTAAAATTATATGGCCAAGGAATGCTACTGACCTAAGACAAAATTCACACTTACTGAATTTGGTGAATAACTGATAATTTTTTAGAGTCTGTAATACTATTCTGATATGGTCTGCATGATCATGTTCACTGCGTGAGTAAAACAGGATGCCATCTATAGAGACTATGATGAAAATGTCCAAGTACTACTTGAACACACGGTTCATCAAGTTCATAAAAGCTTCTGGGGCATTGGTAAGACCAAAGGACATAACTAAGAATTCAAAGTGACCATACCGAGTTCTGAAAGTTGTCTTCGGGATGTCACATTCTCTGACTTTGAGCTGATGAGAGCCTGATCTGAGGTCTATCTTAGAAAAGTAACTAGCACCTTCAAGTTGGTCAAACAAGTCATAGATTATGGGAAAGTGATACTTGTTTTTTACCGTGACTTTATTTAATTAGTGGTAGTCAATGCACATCCTGAGAGAACCATCTTTCTTACGCAGGAATAAAATTGGTGCGCCCCACGGGGACACACTAGGCTTGATGAATCCCTTATTTAGGAGATCCTTCAACTGTTTTTTCAACTCTCTGAGTTCTATAGGTGCAATTCTAAATGGCGAAATAGATATGGGATGAGTATTTCAAAGAAGATCAATTCCAAAATCAATTTCACTTTCGGGAGGAATTCTGAGAAGATCTTTGGAAAATACATCTTGGAATTCACATGCTACTGACACTGAATTAAAAGTAGGGGTTTCTGAACTGGAGTCCTTGACTCGCACAAAGTGATACATACATCCCTTAGATATTATTTTTCTTTCCCAAAGGTAAGAAACAAGCTGACCCCTAAACGCTGAAGCACTACCCCTCCACTCTAGGACGTGTTTATTTGGGAACTGGAACTGGACAATTCTATTTCTGCAGTCGATTAAGGCATAATAGGAATGAATCCAATCTATGGCAAGAATGACATCAAAATTAGTCATCTCTAATTTGAGTAAGTCTGTAGAAGTTATTTTTTGAGATACCATAACCGGACAGTTCCTGTATAACCATCGTGCTATGATGGATTTCCCCACTGGGGTAGAGACTGAGAAAGGCTCTGCTAGAATTTTGGGACTGTCTCCAAAGTCAACTACTATATAAGGAGTAACAAAAGACAAGGAAACACCTGGATCTAGCAAAGCATAAACATGTAAGTGATAAACTTGTAATGTAACAGTGACCATGTTAGGAGAACTTTCCTAATCCTGTTGGGACTGAAGAGCATAGAGTCTATTTAGACGTTGCCCACTGGTGGAACTAGGTGAGGCACCCTGCTGATTCGAGCGATCGGACTGAGCTGGAGGACGGTTTTGCTGACCCTGAGAACCTGACTGGGGACAATCTCTGACTCTGTGGCTTGGCTTGCCATATCCAAAAAAAAATCACTGCCAGCTCTGCAAATACCCTGATGATTCTTACCATAAGCTTGACAAAGAGGATTTGTCCGGGCACTGCAGACACTACCTTGAGACTTAGAGCCTGGCGTGCTATCTATATTGCCATCTCTAAATTTTGGTAATGGACCACTAGCTGAGGATGGAGATAGAATTGAAGATTTTAGGTGGAATTGAGATTGATCCCCACCCTCTGACTTAGACTGAGCAAAGTTAAAACTACCTGTTCTAGGTCTCTTGTTCTGCTTCTCTCTCCTTATTCTTCTGCTTCTCTATCTGCTGAGCATGGATCATCTACCTAGCTAAGTCCATCTTACTAATTAATATTGCAGTCCCGCACTCTTTGATCATACTATCATTCACTCCAGACAAAAAATTACTCATTCAGGATCTGCTATCTGCCACCACATGAGAAGTGTATCTAGCTAATTGAGTAAACTTGAGAGAATACTCTTTCACTATCATATTGTGTTATTTCAGATTAATAAACTCTAATACCTTAGCTTCTCTCAGCTCTAGGGGAAAGAATCTATTTAGAAAAGCAGTGGCAAACTCCTCCCATTCTACAGTCCCTATATATACGACCCTCTCTACCTTTCACTATTTGAACCAAGTGTGAGCCACATCCATCAATTGATATGCAGCTAGCTCAACACTCTCACTAGCTGTCAGCCCCATAATATTAGTAATCTTTTTCAGCTCATCAAGGAATTCCTGAGGGTCCTCATCTGACTTAGACCCTGAAAAAGATGAAGGGTTTATTTGGGTGAAGTCTTGAATCCTAGTTGTTGTAGTATTGGCCACTGGTTTGGCCGGAACGACAACTGGACGTTCATTCTGGGCTGCCACAGAATGAGCTAGGGTGGTGAATGTTTCTCTAAACTCTACGTGAAAGACATGTTTGCCCAAAGGGTTGGGCTAGTCGGGCTGAGGGACTGGCTGATCTCCCGTTCCTATTTCTTGAGTCCTCTTTGGAGGCATTTTCTATAGATGAAAGAGAAAATTGTATTAAAAAAGAGTTTATCTAGAGCTCATGCTCACTCACACGACATGAATTACTGAAAAAAATATTCCTAAAACATCTCGTAGCCTCCAGTTTATAAGTGTGGTGCGCTACACACCTATGTACAAGACTCTACAAGATACGACTTTCAGACTTCCTAGGACACTGTTGAACCATAGGCTATGATACCAAGTTTGTAACGCCTCGAGTCTAAATCCAGGATGCTACACGGTTCTCATAATCCTGAAGGACCATAAGCTAACCCATGACTGGTACCTGCTGTAATAACTGAATAATAATACGATATAATGTAAAATAATGGGCTGAAATGACACAAGGTTCAAATAACTAAAATAAAACTGAAATAAGGTATCTCAATACCAAAACTAAACAACTATCTGAACATCTAGTCTAAAAAGCCTCTAAACTGAACTGTCTGAATAAGGAGTTGATGGGACAATCCCCTAACTAACTCTATCTACTGAAATGCTGAATCTAATGAGATAATGAAATAAAAGAATGTCCTTGAATAATGAGGACTCACTACTAGTCTATTGCTATTGGTTGAATGTCTGAACTGCTAAGAATGCTCTGGGGCCCGTACGTTTGAACCTATGGTATAAAACACCATAGCGCAAAGAAAAGTTGTGTCAGTACGTATGAATGTACTGGTACATAGAATGAGGTAATGCTGAATGCAAGGGTTCATATGCATGAACTATACCTGACTAAATAACATGAACATGACTGCGTAAGAATACATGCATGAATACATAACTGTAACTGAAGTCATAAGGATTTTGAATACTGAGTTTACTGATAATATGGATTACTGATAACTGATATAACTAATAACTGATATACTATTTACTGAGTGACTATGTTTGACAGTTCTACTTCTAATGGAATAGATGAGTTCTGTATTGAGCTGAGTGACTGTATCTGATACCCCTGAAATCTGTAGAACCATCTGAGTTCTTTACTGAAGACTGTGGAAGGTAATCATCTAACCGACATGCCCTTTTTTCTGAATAGATTCAGGGTCCAACCTGTAACCCTAGTTGGAAGGGTGTCAGTACCGTGCCACGGGTAAAGACAACTAAAGAGATACCCTCATCTGGCAGGTACTCAAATAAGAACAGTGGGACCCTCAAATTTCAGGTTAAGCAACCTCATCAACCCTCATCTAGCAGGTTTTAATGTCTCAACCTATGCTAGCTACATAGTTCTGGAATGCAAGGACTGTTTTTAAGGATCACACCCTCTGCGGGCAGGTGAGTCCCTATCCTCGGGTTTACTTGGAGCTGAATCCTACTCCCAACTGAATAGACACTGAACTAATTTCCTAGTTCATACTAAGTTGGTCTGATCTATTACTGATTGTACTAATTAACTGAACTAAGCTGAGTTTACTGAGTTTTCCTGAGTTCTGTAACTGAACTAGAGTACTACTGATCATGATATGATTGAGACTATTCTGTAACTTACACTGGCTCTAGGAACACAGCGAAATTATTAGGTATTGAATAACCCTAGTACTAGATAACATGAAAATAATAAGACATGATAATTCTTGAATACTTGACAATAGTCAACAACTCACAATACAATTTATGAGGCATTTCATTAAACACTTGAAAGTCGTGAACTTGCACATAAATGCATGCTAACATGTTATAATTTAGTTAAACTAATCTCATGAACATTCCATCAAATACTTACAAGGCATAGCTTTATACTTGGGTATGAACAACAATGCTAATACATCATGACTACCATATAATTCATAATTCAGGGGTTTCTACATGAGAGAATCAAAGTTCAACTTACATGCCACCATAATATCAAGAAATACATTAAAGATTTTAACTTGAAATACATACCACAATATAAAAATGATTAAATCCAAACTTACAACATGCCATTACCATTTTATGTTTTTAAAAGAAGTTTCTTGAACTCCAAGGGTGGAAGGGACCCTTGGATGAACACTTTACATACCTTGTTGAAGAATTTCTGAAAGTTAATAGTGGAATCTTGAGTTCTTGATTTGAAATTTAAAAACCATAAGGCTTGTTCTTAAGACAAATTGAGAAAGAATGGGTTTATTCACTTCCTAGGGTATTAAATTTCGTGTTTTGGGGGCTGAGAGCCAGGGGAAAAAGACCCAAATATCCCCAAGAATGCCGTCTTTTAATGAGTGAAAACTGGATTGCCAACGGGCAGGTCGACGCGGCGCGTTGATGGTACCAACGTGATATCCAACGCGTCATGCCAAAATCGTGCCGACTAACTAAAATTTGAGGATGGTAGTTGGGGAAAATATTAAACAACGCGATAGGCCACATGGCGCACCAAGATCGCATTGGTACACTATTTTAGGATTCCAAAGGAGCTTCAAACAAAGTCCAAAAAATTCAAAACTTGTCCGGAAACACCTATTGACCTTCCTGATAATGAATTAACTAAAATATAGACATTTAAAGGACTTTAAGGTTGAGAAATAAGATAGCCAACTTTCGAAGGCCTAAAATAAACTAAGTCTGAATACTTAGCTATAATTTTTTAATTCTAGGACCCTTAACAAGCTTAAAGAACTGAATTAAGCTAGGAATTTTTTGGGGTCTTATAGAAATTTACTTTTTTTTTCAAATCTAAAGTTATGAAAAATAGGAAAAAAGTCTAGCTTGAATTTGAAATATAAATAAAAATCAAAGATAATTCCTTGAAAGTCTTGAGAGTACTCTAAAACTTATGAAAGAATGGTGTGACTCTGTTGGTGTAACAGTTAGGATTAAATTTGTCGATGACGTAGCTGATGCTGGTGATAACCTTTCGAGTCTCCATGATGAATTTTCTTAGCTATTGGATTGTTTCAGATCCAAAAAAGGGTCGAAGATAATTTATTGGGTTTTCATGTTTATAGATGAGTTGATGAATTTTTAGAAAAAAATTAGAGCACACAACAAAGAAGAGGAAGAGAGATGAATATTGAAATAAAACTTTACCTGAAATTGCTACATTGGCGCATCCATGAATATCTAGAGAAAATGAGTATATTTGAAGAGTGAAGATGAAGGAGACTGGGTGAAAAGATGGATTATTCTGGACGTCTTTTATCATTGAGCAAATGTATCCGTTTTGTTTTGTGCTAATTGATGAATTTTTCTTTGAAAAATAATGTAATTTCAGAATTACCCTTGGACGTCCATTGTTCATCTTTCTATATAAATAATAGTAATTACCTTTTCTTTAGGTATTTATACAAATTTATTTCATAGAAAAAATAATACACTGGTCACCATAATAATACAACTTACAACTCGTTCCCTAGAATACGACTAGTACCCATCCTTTCGTATCCTGAATAGAACCTTAATGGATCTACAATGATGTCCTTACTACTGGATTTATATGACTCTTACCTCTCTTGACGACTCATAGGGGTCAAGTCATACTTATAACAGAATGTTTCCCATGCTATAATAATTTAAGTACGAGTCCAACATATGACTCGTATGCTGCTTTACGACTCATGGGCTGAGTCATATATTGTCCAAAGACTAAAAAAAATATAGGGTATTACAATATCTCCCCCTTGGAAACATTCTTCCTTATGCTGAGAATACTATAAAAACTGAAAGCGTTCACTGAATACTCATAACATGAAACATGATTAAGAAGTTGAGACTAAAACATGATACATAGACTAAACTGAATTTGTGAATGAGAATGGTTACATAGCTGAAACAGAGAATGGAAAAGAGTTGATCTAAGGAAACATCATTACCTCAAGCTAAGTCTGAAGTTGCGGAGAAAATATGAGGGTACTATATTCGCATATCTTTTTCTACTTCCTAAGTAGCTCCCTCAATGGACTATTTCCGCCATAGGACTTTAACTAAGGGGACTTCCTTACTCCTTAACCTACGAACTTGACAGTCAAGGACCTCAATAGGAACTTCTTCATAGAAGAGACTATCTCCCATATCCACACTCTCTAAGGGCACAACTAAAGCTGAATCTCTTGTATATTTCTTTAGCAAGAAGACATGAAGCACTGGATGTACTGACACCAAATTTAAAGGTAACTTTAACTCTTAAGCCACCTTCCCACAACGACTCACAATTCTATATGGGCCGACATAATGGGGACTAATATTCTCTTTCTTACCAACCCTATTTACCCCTTTCATAGGTGAGATTCTCAAATAAATGAAGTCACCAACATTAAACTCAAGATCTCTCCTCCTCACATCTGCATAAGATTTCTGACGACTTTAGGTTGTCTTCAGATTCTCTCAAATCAATTGAAATTTCTCTATTACCTCCAACACTGAATTTGGCCCTATTAAAGTAGCCTCACCTACCTCAAACCAACCAATAGGAGATCTACACCTTCTTTCATAGAGAGCTTCAAATAGAGCAATCTGAATACTAGAGTGATGGCTATTGTTATAGGCAAACTCAATCAAGGGCAAGTGGTCATCCCAACTACCCTTAAAGACAATAATGCAGGACCTCAACATGTCCTTTAAAGTGTGAATGGTTTTCTCTGCCTAACCATCTATCTGGGGATGAAAAGTTGTACTAAGATGAACTTAGTTTTTGAGACCCTTCTGAAAATCCTTACAAAAGTGAGAGAAAGACTAAGTACCTCTATCTAAAATGATAGACAACAGAATCCCATGAAACTTAACAACTCTCTAAGATAGAGTCTAGCATAATCCTCAACTGAACATGAAGTATGCATTGGTAAGAAATGAGATGACTTGGTCATCCTATCTATAATGAACCATATCGAATCATGTTGGCGGCACGTACAAGGAAACCCTATCACAAAATCCATGTTCACCATCTCCCATTTCCATATGGGGATACTAAAATCCTGAAGCATACCAGTAGGCCTTTGGTACTCAACCTTAACCTGCTGACAGTTCAAACACTTATCTATAAACTCTATAATATCTTTTCTAATACCACTCCACCAATAGATTTCTCACAAACTATGGTACATCTTAGTGGATCCTGGATTAATAGAATACCGCTTACCATGCACTTCTACGAAGATTCACTATTTCAAACCATCAACATGGAACACATAATCTGCCCTAACAATGAAGCATACCATCTCCCCCTTGGGAGAAAACCTCAATTTTTAATCTCCAATTACCTCTTTCAATTTAACCAAACTAGGATCTCTATCTTATTTTTCTTTTACTTCAGCAACTAATGAATATTCCGAACCACTCTGAACCCATATACTACCTTCAGCTGAATCAGATAACTAAATACCTAATCTAGCAAGCTGATGAACCTCATGGACTAACTCTTTTTTATCCTCCTCAATATGAGAAACACTACCTAAAAACAACCTACTAAGAGCATCTGCTAGTATATTGGCCTTCTTGAATTATACAACACACTCATATCATAATCTTTTAATAACTCAAGCCAGCTTCTCTGATGAAGATTTAGATCTTCTGCAAGAATACATACTATAAACTCTTGTGATCAATGAACACATCAACATGAACTCCATGAAGATAATGCCTCCAAATTTTAAAGGCAAAAACTGCCAACTCTAGATTATGGGTTGGGTAATTCTTCCCATGGGGTTTAAGCTACCTAGTGGAGTAGGCTATGACCTTACCTCTATACCTCAAAATGCAACCCAGACTAACTCTAGAATCATCATAGTAAACTATAAAACCATCTGTTCTATCTGGCAAAGTAAAGATGGGGGCAAAAATAAGTCAAGTCTTCAACTCCTAAAAACCCTTCCTGTAAGAATTTGACCACTGAAATTTGACCTTATTTTGGGTTAGCCTAGTCATGGGGGAAGAAATAGAATAAAACCCTTCAAAAAACCATCTATAATACCCAGCCAAACCCAAGAAACTATTAATATCAGTTGGAGAGATAGTTATAGAACAATTTCTCACTATTTTAGTCTTTTGAGGGTCAACTCAAATGGCATCACCGGAAACTATATGGCCAATAAAAGCTACTGATCTTAGCCAAAATTTGCACTTACAAAACTTAGCAAATAACTTATGATCTCTAAGGGTCTATAACACAACTCTTAAATAGCCTGAATGATTATTTTCACTATGGGGGTAAACCAGGATATCCTCAATAAAGACTATAACGAATGTGTCCAAATACTATTTAAACACCCTATTCATTAAGTCCATGAAAGTTGCAGGGGCATTTGTTAGTCCAAAAGACATAAATAATAATTCAAAGTGATCATATCGAGTTTCGAAAGCTGTCTTTGGAATGTCACATTCTCTGGCTCTAAGCTGAAGATATATAGATCACGGGTCTATCTTAGAGAAATAACTGGCACCTTAATGCTGGTCAAATAAGTCATCAATCCTGGGGAGTCGATACTTATTCTTGATTGTGACTTTATTCAACTGACGGTAGTCAATGCACATTCTAAGAGAACCATCTTTCGTACGCATGAACAGAACTGGAGAGCCCCATGGAGAAATTCTTGGCCTAATGAATACCTTATCTAAGAGATATTTTAACTACTCTTTCAATTCATTAAGCTCATCTAAATCCATTATGTATGGTAAAATTAAAATAGGCTGTATGTCTGGAAGGAGATCTATTTCAATATTGATTTCCCTTTCAGAAGGAACTTCGGGAAGATCTTAAGAAAACATATCTAGAAATTTATTTACTACTGAAACTAAATCAAGACTAAGAGTTTTTAAGTTTAAGCCCTTGACTTAAATGAGATGGTATATACACCCCTTGGATATTATTTTTCTTGCCTTAGAATAGGAAACGAATTGACCTGTAGACTCTGAAGTACTACCTCTCCATTAAATAATTGGTTTATTAGGAAACTAGAACTGAATAACTCTATTTTTGTAGTCAACTGAGGCATAGCATGAGTGGAGCCAGTCCATGGTGAGAATGACATCAAAATCAGTCATCTCTAACTCCATAAGATCAACAGATGTAACTTTCTAAGACACTGTGACTGGGCAGTTTCTGTATACCCGCCTGGTTATAATATACTTACCCACTGAGGTAGACACTGATAAAGGATTTACCAATATTTTAGGACTGACACCAAAGTCTACTGCTATATAAGGAGTCATAAAAAATTGATGCCCCCGGGTCCAACAATGCATACACATGTAGATGGAAAAACAGCAATGTACCTATAACCACATCTAGAGAACTCTCTTGCTCATGCCACATCCAAAACACATATCACTATGAGCTCTACACTCACTCTAATGATTTCTACCACATTTTCTATAAAGCGGATTAGTACAACCACTGTTCACGCTACCTTAGGACTTAGATCCTAGCGCTATATCCCGACAGTCTTGTCTGAACTTAGGCACTAGTTCACTAGCTGAAGATAGATATGGGGTTGAAAATATCTGGTGAAATTAAGAATGGTTACCGCCTTTTGACATTGGCTAAGAAAAGTCGAAACTACCTGTTCTAGCCCTCTTATTCTCTCTCTCTCTTTCACATTATACTTCTCTTCCCAAATTTACTGATCATACACCATAAATCTAGATAGGTCCATATCATTTATAAACATGGAGTTCCTACACTCCTTGACCACACTATCAGATACATCAGACATAAATTTACACATCCTAGATCTAGAGTCTACCACCATGGTAGGAGCATACCCTGCTAATTGAGTGAACTTAAGCGAGTAATCCTTCACGCACATGATACCCCACTTCAAGTGATGAAATTCTGAACCATAGCTTCCCTCAACTCTAGGGGAAAGAACTTATTAAAGAAAGTTGTGAAAACTCCTCCTACTCTACTGGCTCTGCCTCAATACCTTGGTCCTCCTTCTATTGCTTAAACCAGGTGTGAGATAATTCTTGTAATTGATATATAACCAACTATTTACTCTTACTTAAAGTGACTCCTATGATATTAGTCACCTTCTGCACCATGTCAAGAAACTCATGTGGATACTCCTCAGACTTGGATCTAGAAAACAAAGGGGGATCCATCCGAGTGAAATCCCAAATCTTAATTACAGATATATTTGCCACTGGATTGGCTAGGGATGCAGCTTTCTGGTTATTGTGGGTAGCTAAAAAATGGGTTAACGTTGTGAAAGTGGACTTGAATTGGGCATGAGACACATAGTCATTTAGGGGATTTTCCTAAATAGGTGGTGGCACAGCCTGATCCCCTTTCCTTTTTTTGTTTTTTATTCTGGAGGGAATTGTCTTTAAACAAAATGAAAAATAAGTTAGAAAATGAGGCTCAATAGAGCTCATGCTCTTTCATATAACATGACTACTGAAAGAAGGCAGGCTTTCCTAAAAATATCTCATAGCCTCTTATCCATTTATGTGGTGTGCTTCACAACCATGCACAAAACTCTAATCGGCACGACTTTCAGACTCCCTAGGATACTTTAAAACCTTAGATTTTGATACCAAGTTTTATCATAACCCGAGGCTAACCCCTGGTCCTAACAACGGTGCTTACAGTCACAAGTGACCACAAGCTAACTCATGATCTAGTACCTGTTGTGATTATTAAGTAAAATTGTACTACAACACATGAGTAGAAGATAAGCTGATAAGATACAGTAAATCTGCATACTGAAATATGTAGCAATGACATATTTAAAAAGATCTGATAATAATACTGGAAACTAAATTGTCTGACTGAAACAACTGATAATACTGAAAACTGAATGAATGTCTAACTGTCTATCTGAAATCCTCTAAACATCATAAGGAGTTGATGGGAAAAAACCCTAACTAACTCTGACCGACTAAACATAAGGAAATACTAAAATAACTGAATAAAATATATCATGTCCTCAATGAATGAGGACTAACTACTACTATTATTAGGTAATGTTGAGCTCTATAAGAATGGTTGGGAAACTGAATGTTCGAACCTATGTTATAAGACAATATAGTGCAAAAAATATGTAATTAGTACTTTGAATATACTGGTACGTGAGATAAGGACTGACTAAAATGCATGACATAACTGATAATGAATGCATGCACATATAATATCTAAGAATACAAGACTAAACATAAACATATTTCTGAGATAATTTGTAATTTGAAAGACTGAATTTGTATAACTGAATAACTAAAAATTTGTATGCTTTGGTCAAGCAACCTGAGCTGAGACATACTGAATACTGACTGAGACTATGGGAGGTATCATTTAACCAATATGTCCTAATCTGAGCTAATTAAGGTCCAACCTATAACCCCAATTGGAAGGGTTTCAGTACCATGCCGCGGGTACTAACACTGGCTGTGTGGATCTACTAAACTGGTATCCCAAAGGACTAGGGAGTCACCCTCTACTGGCAAGTGCTCTAATAAGATATGTGTCAACCCTCTACTGGCAGGAAGACATCTTAAACCTACACTGGCTATGTAGTTCTGGAACTCAAGGATTGCTACTAAGGATTACACCCTCTACTGAAAAGTAAGCCCCCATCCCTGGTTTTACTCGGTGTTAAATCCTACTACCAACTGAGCTGACACTGGCACTAACTTAAGTTCGACTGAGCATAACAATTGATATTGCTCAACATGGTCATAATGACTGAATAATAATAAGATTCATGGTTTTACTGAATTATTACTTTGAAAATTTAAAGCGTAAGTAAACACATAGGTATTGGGTATTCATAACCCGCCAGCACTGAACGATTATAAAATATGATAACCTAGCTTTAAACTATAGTATAGAATCATGGTTAAAAGATCCAAAACATAAATATTTCACCAAATAGGTGGGAAGCATGAACTTGAACATGGGAATGTGTTAAACATGAGAAAACAACATGATTACATGGCTAAATTCATAATTTGGGGATTTAACATAAAATCAATGGAATATGATATGGAAATTTACACCTCAAAACATAAAATAGGTTAATTCACTTAGAAACACTTGTAGACATGACTTGTAATTGATTTAGCAAGAAATTAATGGATTAATTTCATGAGATTCATGAATGATTTCATCAAGTAAGATAAGATTTATACTTTTAAGTTAAAAATAGGGTTTTGGGGCTCAATGGGTGACAGGGACCCATTGATGAATACCCCACATACCTGAAGTTGAAGATTTGGGGAAATTTCTTAAAGTGGTTCTTGTTCTTGAGAAAACCCTAATTGCTCAGAGAAAAAGAAAAAACTTCATCTCTTGATTCTATTTTGTGAACGGATGTTTAAAGTTGTGAATTGGGGATTTGGGGCCTTTTATACCACCACTTTTAAAGCCAAAACAACATGGGTTTGGCTTTTAAGGAAGTGGAGAAAGACATAAAAGCCTCTAGAAGAAAGTACAAAAAATGCATTCTCAATTGGTATGAGTCGACCATATCTCGTAAGCTAGAGTAAGACTGGACTACTTGACTCATAAGTTGTGCAGAATCAAAATGGCATACACTGGTCACCATAAGAATAGAACTTACAACTCGTACCCTAGAATACGACTAGTACCTATCCTTTCATAACCTGAATAGAACCTCAATGGATCTATACTGATTTCCTTACGACTGGATTTATATGCCTCATACATTAATTGATACCTCATAGAGGTCAATTCGTACTTGTAACAGAATGTTTCCCATGCTACACTAACTTAAGTACGAGTCCAACATACGACTCGTATGCTACTTTACGACTCATAGGTGATACGCCTAAATTACAACTCTCAGAAGAAAGTGTAAGCAGTCGCTGTCAAATATGGATCCCAACTTGATTGGGTGTCGAATCCCACAGGGAATACTGTGCTCACTAAGTGTCATAATTGTTAATAGAATATTTATCAGAGTTTCTTAATCAAAATTGGGGTTTGGTTTTTCTTTAGTTTGTAAAATGATAAATTGTAACAAGATTAGTTCAACTAATGATTTTCTACGTATTTCGTAACTTTATGAGATTAATCAAACCAGGGTTATGATACCAAAATACCAGCATCATTTGGGTTGTGAATTATTTATGAGTTTCACTTAACAAATTCAATTACAAGAAAGGTTGAATCCTATTTTATATCCATTAGTTTCTCAACCTAAATGGATAGGTTATCCTATAATTTTCTCAAACTCATAGGATGCCTTAGTCTTTCAACCTAATTCTCATGTAAGCTAATCCTATTAGGGCATTAGCTATTACTCTAATGGTTAAGGCCCTTAGAATTCATGCAAACACCTTCTTTTCCCCACAAACACTTTCCTCTCAGACAAATGGTGTTTTAGGACTTACTCCTCAAGTTTGAAACCAAGAAAAATCATGAAATTGAAGAAAGGTTTATGCAATGTTATTCAATTATGGAACTCAAATTGATTCCCAACCCATAGATGCATTTCACATTAAGGATCCCATAACCCTAGTTATGAGATTTAGTCACAACACTCCATAGAAGATAAGGAATTCATTCTTGTATTATTCATAAATAAATGGAAAGTTTACTTACAAAGAACCCCAAGATCAGTTCTTGAATCTTCAATGATCAGTTGTTTGATACTAAAATTCCCCAAAGTACTTGGATACCAAACAGTTCAATAGATGAAAAGAAAACTTGTAAAAGGTAAAAGATTTGTTCTTAACCCTAAAAGTTGGTATTTATATATCCCAGCTAAAAAAGAATTTAAAATTTAAAAACAAAAAAACCGTGTCCCATTTGACGAGTCATATGACGGACTGTCAAAGATCTGACAGTCGATATGACGGACCGTCAAAGATCTGACGGTCCAGCATCTTTCTCATCACTCGATTCATCTGAATTGCAATTTTTGGATAACATCTGATGGTCCACCTGGCGGTCCATCGATGGACTGATGGTCCGCCATTTTTACCATTGTGGAGTCTTTTTGGAAGGCAGCTTTTGGAGAAGAACTAATGGTCAATCTGGTAGTCCTTCCCAAGATTGATGGTCCACCACTTTGACCATCACGGAGTTCCTCTGGAGAATAAGTTCTGGATAAGCATTGACGATCAATCTGGTGGTTTGTCTTATATCTGACGGTTCACCACCTTGATCACCTCCAAGTCCCTCTGGGAAGTAGTTTCTGGATAAGTGTTGACGGTCCATCTGGTGGCCCATAAAATGTCTGACGATCCGCTATATTGTCCGTCACTCGACTCCTCTTGAGTCCTTGTTCTGGTTTAACTTGACGGTATCTATGGCGGTCCGTCATAAACCTGATGGTCCATCATTTTAACCGTCCTACTTTATCCAGTTTTCTTCTGTGGTTATCTCCTTTCACTGAAACACTAAAAATCTTCATTAAATATCACTTTGGTTGCTTGAAAACATGCAATTTTCCTAAGAAAATGAAGCTAAATGTTCCGTAAAACATCGGAACATCAACACCCTCAGCTTAAGATCATTGCTTGTCCTCAAGCAACTCAACACCAAATTACGCACATGAACAATAAAATTACAGGCAACCAACCATTGAAATATTCTCTTATGCAAACATTTACTCATCAACTTAATCTCATGCATTTAACACAACAGAATCCACACCCAGCATTTTTTATAATTCAGCACACAAGCATGAATGTTACATCCCACGAATAAAAGCAAATTCAGTAAAACTTCTATTGCCCTCACAATAAAGAAGTCCACCACTCATTATATGATGTGGACACTTTCCAGCTCTCACACTCACAAAAAAAAGTTTCAAACATAGCCTAAGTACCCATAGGCTTGCCCTGGCCATACGACACATCCTCACGGTTGACTGACTAGGATCAAATAGGTCATTTCAAGGCTTACAACAAGGTTTAGGATTAGGTGGGGTATGTTTTAGGGTGAAGTGACTCATTGAAACTTAACTCTCCTTGCCTTAGCATATTTTCACCCTCAATCTGCTACTTATGTCATTTTTTTAGTAGAAGAACCAGTCACCCTCGACTTATGCTGATGCAGGCAGTGACCAATTATTTCTAATTGGATTCTAGCTCACACTCCATTGAGGTCTTTTATTTTTTGACACTAGCCACCCTCAACTTAGATGCTTCATCTAAGTTAAAATATACAATTTTAGCATTTGGCTAAGTTCAGAGTTGAATGTTAAAGTCCTATGGAGAGTTACTGATGGGCAGGAGGTTAAACCAATTCTTACAGGTACAAGATGGGTTCAAACAGGAACAATCTTTCAGGCCGGGTTACTTCTTTAGGTTAGAAAGTTTAGAACTTCAAGGAGGCTTGTTATCCTATCCTAATGACTCCACTAAAAGACTGTATCCATGGCTCGGGAAAGTTCTAGGTCTTTTCCTATGAAAGAATTGCAAGTAACTCCTCACACCCACAGGCATCGAAGTTAAACATCCTTTATAATTCTCAGAATGTTCATTACATGATTCATGTACTTTTTTATAGACCAATGTTGAATACAGAATTACTGATGGTTATTTGCACATGCTTAACTGAAAAAGTAAATAAATATAGACACATGTTCAACGTCTTTTGCCAAAATCATTCATTCTCCATATTTACAACTAAGTGCTAAAACAGAACTAATCATAGATTGTCATTAAACACTTGTATTTACATTACGCTTTGCAGAATTTAAATGCAAAGATAAAAAAAACCTAGACATGATGCTTCTACTAGATAGCACATGATTGGATTTAGAATATCGGCAACAACATCCAACCATAGTGTAAATATCCCCATCCCTACACAGAAAAATATGCATTGTTCTTAAAGTAATAAATTACTGTACATAAGAATTGGGATATTTATGTGGCCTCTCACTCCTCTGAGGCATCTATCAAGTGTGGTGAGTCTCCATCATCCTCACCCTGCAAAATGTTGACCCCTATGGTGGTAGGAGCACTCACAACTTCACCCTTGACATTTTGAGGGATGGTTTCCCGAATTGAACCTGCACTTTGCCCCCTTTCTAGGGCAGCACTAGTAGAAACTCCTACCGCTTTATTTTCTTGTTCTCTTTGCTTTCTTTCAGCTTCCTTCTTTGATTTCTTCACAGCTCTCCTCAAGTTGTGCTGGTCTAACTCCTCAGGTGACATTGCTTCTCTCTTTCTCATTTTTTCTTCTTTCCTTGCTACTTGTTCATCTATTTGTTGCTTGTGTTTATCCTTCACTGGTCTACCCATCATATCCAGAATACCCTCATCATTATCACTTACCGCCAGAGTCAGATTAAATATAGGCGGCTGTGGTTGTTTCTTCTTTAACTCAGCTATGTCAGCCTTTGCCTGCTCAAATTCAGCTATGAGCTTGGAAAGTTCAGAAAGAGATAGTGAATCTAGCCTTTTATTGATGCGAGCTTCCATGTTATCTATCCTCACTTGAATAGTTTGAAATGGCCTAATTGCTTCGGCCCCGATTTCATCCACAAAAGGTTTGAAATCTCCAGCCCACTTTTCTAACTGCTTCTGGAACCACTTTTGATTCTTCACAACTTTGACAAAATTCACCGGGTTGAATCTGTATTTTGCAAAATCTGCTCCACTAACAAACTGCATAGAATCTGATCCTACTGACGTACCCTGGGGAACATAATTAAGAGGCACATATGTGGTAATGGTTAAAGGCATACCTTCGGGTATTTCTGTCACTTTGGAACTGGTACAGACTGAGACTAATGTGCTGGAGGCTTGTTCACTCGAATGTCAAACTTTGACTCATCTCTGGAATTCTCAATGTCCTATTTATGAGTGGCTGAAACTTTATTATCAATGCCTCGAATCAGTGGTACACCAGCTTGTTTGCATAATGTAGTAATCAAACATGGGAAAGGTATGGAAGTAGTCTTCTTATGTGCTCTCACAAACATCTCATCTGCAATTAGCTGGCCGAAATTAATGTCTAAACCTAAAATCAAACTAGCTACCATCACAACCCTGTGATTGTCCAGGTTTCCATCTTTTTTAGTTGGCATTAACCTCAGTCGAAAAACAGCCCACCAGAACTTAACCTTGAAACTAAGTGTGAATTTTGCAATGCGTTCTTTGGGTTTAGTTGCCCAGGACGGATTTCCGTCATTAGTGATCAACGATGCTACCCAATCTCTGTAGCCAGAAGCATTTGTCATTCTATATTCGAAATTAGGGACAACAAGTGGATCTTCGTATGCTGGCCCAAACAATATTCTGTTGATAGTTCAGGCCAAGCTATCAACAACAACTCCTCGTACTGGAATAGACTCCTATTTGGTCTATTCAATATTAGAGCCCCCTTCGGACATTCAGCTTTTACCAGACAAATATAATTTGCAAAGAATTCCCTTACCCAGTTTGGTTGGTACTCCCCTGGTGGCATGCTTATCTATGCCAATCTATAATCATTGAATCGGCGTTCCAATTCCAGATATTCATGAAGCTCCGTGGCCATAATCTGATGTTCTTCAGAGAATGATCTCTGGATCCCTCGAGCAGTGGGATGTAACCCATCATAGAACTCTTTTTGTGCTCCCTTAATTTTCCACCTAATAGCATCTCATACTTGGGGATCTTTCTGTCCGATCATGTTTTCAGCTTCAGGTTCAGGGACTTCTCCTTGGTTCTCCACATTAGCCACTTCAGTTTCCTCTTCTATAGGTAATGGTTGAGTTAAAGCAACTATCGCTTCATCTGGACTTGAATTGGTGAAAATAATGCTATTGTCACTCCCCTCCTCGGACTGGAGGATTATGATGGCTTCTCTTTCTGTTTGCCTGGTGTTATAGGCCGGTGCAGATGTGTTTCTACCTTGCTGAGATTTTCCTCCCCTGGTTTGTGTATTTTTAGGAGCTATGTCACCTGAAAATGGATTAAGAAATTAGTGCAAGGTAAAATACAGGCAAAACAGTTCACAGTGAGGCCTGACGGGAGATTTGACGGTCCACCAGTAGTGGGACGGTCCGTCAGATCCACCATCAAATTTATCCAGTATGTTTTATTTTTTTGACTTTTGGGACGATCAACTTGGTGGTCTGTCAAAAACTTGATGGTCCACCAGTCAGATCGTCAAATACAATCCAAAAACTCATTGTCTTTGACTTTTGGGACGGTCAACTTGGTGGTCCGTCACAAAGTTGACGGTCCTCCATATTGACCAGTAGACCTTCATCCTCAAGCATATTTATGGGTTTGACTGATTTTCAGTGCAACTTAAGATCAAATCAATTTTTAGCTTGAGTAACAGCATTAAAACCATATTTTAAGCAAGACTTCATCTACTAAATCAAATTAAAGCATAAATCATTCAAACTCAACACCATTAGACTAAATCATGAAACAATCCATACCCTTACTCTTCAAATGAACAAGAGGAAAGAAGTAAATGCTCATACCTTGATGTTGCAGTATTCTACTTGCTTGAGACATCAGAGACTGAACTACTTTTAACTTCTATCACTTCTGTCACTCTTTAGTTTGTGATGGGGATAGGGAAAGAATGACCTAGCTTAAATAGAAAAATGATGGAGGAGTGGAGGAGTCTCAGATAGGATAACTCAGTTCAGGTTCTTTGAGTCTTGGAGAAGTGGAAAAATCAAAGGTCATGGAATGGTTACAATGAGTGTACCCGCTCAATTTTATTCTTAAAATCTCATTTCACGTCAAATACGCAGTACTTATAAAGAGTACCGATTTAACCCAAACCAATTCAGAATTAGGATTAAAGTGACGGTCGAATTGACGATCCGTCATAAGTGTGACGGACCACCACTGGGAACATCACCACTCAGCTAAGTTGATGAGTTTCTATTTTGGTATGACGGTTAATGGGACGGTTAACCACAGTCATGATGGTCCAACGAATTGGCTATCACTACTTACCAGAATGCAGGTCAGCAATCTCACTTTTCACGGCTGCTTTGACGGTCCACCATATACTTGACGGTCTGCCACTCATGCCATCATGCCTTATCCAGTGAATGCATTTTCCTTCCTATTTTTGACGGTTGAGTGTGGTGGTCCATCAGTAGTTTGGCAGTCCGTTAAGTGTATCGTCGCAACTTTCCAGTAGCTCAAATGCGCCCAATTTTCCTCTTTATGGCACTTCTGGTCCTGCACACTTCATAAACATATCAAAATTTCCCAAAAACATAAAATAGACTCTACTTATGGTTACAACAACATGTTGTGGGTTGCCTCCCACTAGCGCTTGATTTAACATCGCGACATGACTTAGGTATCTCAAATACTCAGACTTTATCGAGGTAAAAGACATCAACACTTTTTATTAGGTCTTTTGGACCAAGATAAAGTATGATTCTTTGCCTGTTCACTTTCAAGACACTACCATCTTTGTTTTTAAGATCGACTACTCCAGATGAGTAGAATTGGCTATTTTTAAATGGGCCTGACCATTTAGACTTCAACTTACCAAAAATAGCTTCAGTCTGGAGTTGAAAAGAGGACCAAATCACATTTCGTAAATTCTCTCTGTGTAATCCTTTGGTCATGGTATTTCTTCATCCTTTCCTTGTACAAGTTAGCTTTTTTATAAGCTCTGAGATAGAATTCATCCATCTCGTTAATCTGCTCTAATCTTAGATCAGCTGCTTCCTTCTAATGCATATTTAGCCTTTTTAGAGCCCACAAGGCCTTATGTTCTAGCTCAATTGTCAAATGACATGCCTTCCCATAAACTAGTTGATATGGTGACATGCCAATAGGTTTCTTAAAAGTAGTTTGATACACCCACAAGGCGTCATCGAGCTTTTGAGACCAATGTTATCTACTGACATTCACCGTTTTGGCGAGAATGGCCTTGATCTTGCGATTTGACACCTCCATTTGCCCACTAGTTTGTGGGCGATAAGGAGTTGCTACACAGTGTTGTTTTACTCCGTACTTCGCCTGCATAGCCCTGAAGACTTTATTGCACAAATGGGATTCCCCATCACTTATGATTGTTCTTGGTACTCCAAAATGGGAGAATATGTTCTTTTTCAGAAATTCCAGAACTCTTTTTCCTTCATTGTCAGCCAATGCCACCGCTTCTACCCATTTTGATACATAGTATACAACTACTAGGATATATTTCAACCCATACGAGCTTACAAATGGGCCCATGAAGTCAATGCCTCATACATCAAATAACTCTACTTCCATCATCTTGGACATTGGCATCTCATGACGTTTGGAGATTGATCTTTATCTCTGAAATTGATCACATCTACGAACGAGCTCATATGCATCTCTGAATAGTATAGGCCAATAGTAGCCACTCTGCAATACTTTCTGAGCAGTGAGGTCGCCTGCATGGTGACCACCAACAGGTGAAGCGTGGCTTGCTTCCAAAATATTCAGCATCTCCACATCTGGTACACAGCGCCTAATAACACCATCTGCACATCGTCGAAAAAGATAGGGATCATCCCAGAAATACTAGGTAACATCATGAAGGAACTTTTTTCTTTGAAGAAAGGAAAGATTATCTGGCATCACCTCACTTATCACGTAGTTTGCAAAATCAGCATACCACAGAATCTGCTCGAACTTAGCAGCTAGTATCTTCTCATCTGGAAAGGAATCATCAATATCTAACTTTTCCTTGATTGCCTGTTCACAGTCAAGTCTGGATAAGTGATCAGCCACCTGATTTTTGTACCCCTTGCGATCCTTTACATCAAAGTCGAATTCTTGAAGAAACAATACCCGCCGGATTAATCTTGGCTTCGCATCTTTCTTAGCTATTAAGTACCTCAGAGCTGCATGATCCGTGTGGACCACCACCTTAGTCCCTAGCAAATACACCCTGAATTTCTCAAAGGCGTAAACCACAGCTAGAAGTTCTTGTTCAATGACAGTGTTGTTCTTTTGAGCCCCATTCAGGGCTTTGCTGGCATAGTAGATTAGATGAAACAACTTATCCTTTTTTGACCCAACACGGTTCCAAGCGCCACCCCGCTAGCATCGCACATTAGTTCAAATGGATTTGTCCAGTCGGGAGAAATAATAACTGGAGCCTTCACTAACTTCAGCTTAATGCATTCAAACACCTTCCTGCAGTCATCAACAAAAGAGAACTTGGCCTCTTTTTCAAGAAGTTTGCACAATGGGTTTGCAACCTTTGAGAAATCCTTTATAAATCTGCGATAGAATCCTGCATGTCCAAGAAATTTACGCACCCCTTTTACAGAGATGGTGGGAGGTATTTTATCGATAACCTTAACTTTGGCCTTATCCACCTCAATACCTTTCACAAAAATTTTATGACCGAGCACAATGCCCTTTTTCACCATGAAGTGGCATTTTTCCCAGTTAAGGACTAGGTTAAACTCTTTACACCGCTATAAAGCTTGACTTAGATTCAGCAAGCATAAGTCAAAGGAATCTCCAACCACTGAAAAATCATCCAAAAACAACTTCAACCATATCAGAGAAACTCGACATCATGCACCTCTAGAATGTAGCCGGTGCATTACATAATCCAAAGGGCATCCTTTTAAAAGCAAATGTGCCATATGGGCATGTGAACGTCGGGAGCAATGGAGATCTGATTATACCCAAAATACCCATCCAAGAAACAGTACCAACCTTGGCCTACCAATCGATCAAGCATCTGATCTATGAATGGCATTGAAAAGTGATCTTTTAGTGTCCATGAATTTAGCTTTCAGTAGTCCATACACATTCTCCAACCTGTGGCAGGCCTGAGTGGAATTAGCTCATTCTTCTCATTGGACACTACCGTTATGCCCTCTTTCTTGGGCACACACTGTAAAGGACTCACCCATTTACTGTCTGAGATTGGGTACACCACCCCTGTACCTAGCCAATTGATGATTTCTTTCTTCACCACCTCTTACATAGGTGGATTTAGGCAACTCTGATGCTCAGTAGTGGGTACACAATCTTCCTCTAACTGAATCTTATGCATATATATGCCAGGAGGGATACCAATGATATCTGCAATAGTCCAACTAATAGCTCTCTTGTATATCTTAAGAACAGAGATGAGAGCTTCCACCTGTTGTTCACCGAGATTAGCAGCAATAATAACTGGCAGCGTATTTTCACTACCCATGAACACATACCTCAGATGACTAGGTAGCTCCTTCAAGTCTAACATTGGTGGCTCTTCAATGGATGGCTTTGCCAGTGGTGAAGGTCGATTCTTAAGATCAAGATCCAGTTTCTTGGGGGCATAAAAATACGACCCCATTCTTATCAAACCACAGATAGTTTCTTCGTACTCATTAATATCCTCACGATCAAAGTTCATGAGCACAACAACCAATGGCTCAACAGTAAACTGCTCCTCCAAAGATAATTCCAGCTCTTCCTCATAATAAATATCAACTATGGAGAACACATTCATTTCTTTGGGATGCTTCATTGATTTGCATACATCGAAATGCACCACTTCATCATTCATCTAAAATAAAAGCTTATTTTCTCGCAGATCAATAAGCACACTTTCGGTTGCGAGGAAAGGTCGACCTAAGATTATGGGCACCTCGAAGTCCACCTCATAATCCAAAATAACAAAATCTGCAGGAAAAATAAAGGTAGAAACCTTCACTAATACATTATACAGAACTCCAACAGGCTGTTTTACCGACCTATCTGCTATTACAAGCCGTATGTTAGTTGGTGTAGGATCTCCCAACCCCAACTATTTATAAATGGCTAGCGTCATCAAAATAATGCTAGCCCTGAGATCATATAAGGCCTTGGAAAAATCCAAAGACCCCACCATATAAGGAATAGTGAAGGCTCCCAGATCTGCCTTCCTCTGAACTAATGACCTTGTAGTAATCGCACTACAATGATAGAGATTATCAACTGGTTCATAACTTGCTGCTCTCTTCTTTGTCTAAAGTTCTTTCATGAATTTGGCATACTCTGTAATTTTCTCTAATGCCTCAACCAAAGGAATATTTATAGTTAGCTGCTTCAACATAGACATGAATCTACTAAACTTCGTGTCGTCATTCTTCCTTTTCAGTCTTTGAGGGAAGGGCGGTGCTGGTTTTGGCAAATTTTTAACCACAACTTCCTTTTCCTTGTCCTTTTTTGTTTAAATGTAACGGTCTGCTGATAATCAGGTACAGTATCTGGAATAACCCTATCTGATCCTACAGATTCCATAGAATTATCAATATCAGCTTCATCCGCATCTTCTGCTATCACATCAACTACCGGCTTACCCGCATATTGGCTCTCCAACACCTTACCACTTCTAGTGGTAATTGCCATGCACGATCCATCCTTCTTAGGATTTTGGATTGTGTCAATAGGAAACGTACCGGCCTTCCTTTGATTAAGTGTCACCGATAATTGGCCCATTTGCTGCTCCAATTATTTGATCAACGTAGAATGTGAGTCAACAAATTAGTTCATCGAAGATAAATTATTTTTTACCTCAAGTACTCCATTTTCTTCTACTCCCTTCAATAGCTTGGCCATCATGTCCTCCATAGACATCTTCCCAGAACTAGACGTAGCTGCATCATGACTTTCAGGAGGAATATACAACCCACTCCTGTCATTTTTGGTTTTCCAATTTGCTTGGTCATGATCCTTGTATTCGGTTCGATCATAATAGTTCTGACCTTGGTTTCCTTCGCCACTGCCTCAGAAACCCCCTGATTGTTTAAGTAATTAGCTTCCTCTTCAGAATCGGAGTCAGCTCTTCCCTGTGATGTAATAGCTTTAAACTTCTCTGTCTTCCCTGATAATAAATGCTTAGTAAAAAGGTCCATATGCGTTTTCATATGAGCCATATCTTGGTCACGTTCTTCTTCCCTTCGCCTCTATTCTGCAGTCATACCAATAGATACAGTAGAGCTTGTTACCTCAGAATCCCTGGTATGCCAAGCTCTACTCTTCTTTGTCATATGATCTAGCATCTCAGATGCCTCAATAAAGGTAAGATCCATGAATGACCCACCCGCAGCATTATCTACCACTGGCTTGGTCACCAAATTCAAGGCTCTATATAATATCTCTATCGAATGGATATTTGTCATCTGATGATTTGGGCACCGCATAAGCTTCTTCTTGAACCTTTCCCAAGTCTCGAGAAGAGCCTCAGTTGGAAGCTAGCTGAAATTGTTTATCTCATCTCTCAATTATGCTCTCTTGGATGGCGGAAAGAATCTTTCTAGGAAAGCGTCTTTCAGTTGCCTCTAATTGGTGATAGAGTCGGGAGTTAGCCCATTCAGCCATAAAGTTGCCTCTCCAGATAAAGACAATAGAAATAGGTGCAGAAGAATTACATTCTAACCAACCCTTGGATTGTCAAACGACTTGCATGTTGAGATAAAATTAATTAGATGCATATTTGGATCGTCGCCTGTAAGTCCACCAAATAACCCTTTGAGTTACAGCATCTGGATCATAGTGCTAGTAATGTTGAACTTGGCTCCGGGTGCTAAAGGCGGAAGAATAATAGCCCCTGTGGCACCAGCCCCATCCAGTTCATCATCATCATCATCAAAAGTAAACTGCACAGCTCTGCGTCCGAGTCTCATTCTAGCATGGCGATCTTTATTGATAGGTGCAGCCAAATCATATGCACGCCTTGGATTTAATAGCTCATCATCACCCAGATCTTCATCATTGGGATTTGGTGCCCGACCTGGGTTATCGGCGTTCTACTGATTTACTTGCGTAGCTGCTAATGCAGCTAACCTAGCCTGCTCCTGTTGAGCAGTTATTCTTTTAGGGTCTCATTGCGCATCCATTCTGCCAATGAGATGTGGTTCAGGATTTATAGGTAATAATCGTTGACCCGATCTCCATGTATTTGGCATGCACAATAGTCAACTTGTTCAAAACAAAAACAACAAACAAAAAGTAAAGTTTGAGAATCTTTGACCAAAGGGTCTGTTAACTATCACAAACTTAGTTGACAACCGTATTCCCCGGCAATGGCGCCAAAATTTGATAGGCCCAAATTACAAATCTCATTAAAAAGTGTAAGCGGTCACTGTCAAATATAGAACCCAACTTGGTTGGGTGTCAAATCCCACAGGGAATACTGCGCTCACTAAGTGTCGTAATTGTTATTAGACCGTTGATCAGAGTTTCTTAACCAAAATGGGGGTTTGGTTTTTCTTTAATTTGTAAAATGATAAATTGTAACAAGATTAGTTCAACTAATGATTTTCTCTGTATTTCATAACTTTATGAGATTAATCAAATCAGGGTTATGATCACCAAACTGCCAGCGTCATTTGGGTTGTGAATTATTTATGAGTTCCACTTAACAAATTCAATTGCAAGAATGGTTGAATCTTATTCTATAGCCATTAGTTTCTCAACCTAAATGTATAGGTTATCCTATAATTTTCTTAAACTCATAGGATGCCTTATTCTTTTAACCTAATTCTCATGTAAGATAATCCTATTAGGGCATTAGCTATTACTCTAAAGGTTAAGGCCCTTAGAATTCATGTAAACACCTTCTTTTCCCCACAAACACTTTCCTCTCAGACAAGTGGTGTTCTAGGGCTTACGCCCCAAGTTTGCAACCAAGAAAAGTCATGAAATTGAAGAAAATTTTATGCAATGTGATTCAATTATGGAACTCAAATTGATTCCTAACCCATAGATGCATTTCACATTAAGGATCCCATAACCCTAGTTATGAGATTTAGCCAAAACACTCAATAGAAGATAAGGAATTCATTCTTTTATTATTCATAAATAAATTGAAAGCTTACTTACAAAGAACCCCAAGAATTAGTTCTTGAATCTTCAATGATCAGTTGTTTGATACTAAAATTCCCAAAAGTACTTGGATACCAAGGAGTTCAATAGATGAAAACAAAACTTGTAAAAGGTAAAAGATCCGTTCTTAACCCTAAAATTTGGTATTTTATGTCCCATCTAAAAAATAATTTAAAATTTAAAAACAAAAAAAACACATCCCATTTGACGGTCCATATGACGGGCAAAGATCTGACGGTCCACCATCTTTTTCGTCACTCGATTCATCCGAATGGCAGTTTTTGGATAACATCTGACGGTCCACCTGGTGGTCCGTCGATGGACTGATGGTCCGCCATCTTTACCATCGCGGAGTCCTTTTGGAAGGCAGTTTCTGGATAAGAACTGACGGTCAATCTGGTGGTCTATCCCAAAATTGATGGTCCACCACTTTGACCGTCATGGAGTTCCTCTGGAGAACAGGTTCTGGATAAGCATTGATGATCAATTTGGTGGTCCATCCCATGTCTGACGGTCTACCACATTGATCATCACCAAGTTCCTCTGAGAAGTAGTTTCTGGATAAGTGTTGATGGTCCATCTGGTGGTCCGTCACATGTCTAACGGTCTGCCATATTGTCCATCACTCGACTCCTATGGAGACCTTGTTTTGGTTCAACTTGATGGTATTTATGGCGGTCCGTCGTAAACCTGACAGTCCATCATTTTGACCGTCAATTCTCCTTTTCTGCTACTTTTTCCAGTTTTCTTCTGTGGTTATATCCTTTCACTGAAACACTAAAAACCTTCATTAAATATCACTTTGGTTTCTTGAAAACATACAATTTTTTTTAAGAAAACGATACTAAATGTTCCGTAAAACACCGAAACATCAATGGAATGAGTCGTATGTTGTCCATATATTAAAAAAAATATGGGGTATTAAATAGTTCATGACTAACGACAATAAGTTTCACTCTACCTCGTTATTCCTTTAATATTACATTAATAATAATTATACCTTTCAAGCATTCCACAAAGACGAGACTATACAAGGATATAATATAACAAAATAATAGCCATCGATTCACTTAAGTTACTTATTATAGATAAATGAACAAATAACTTGATCCACTCATGGAGCCTTTAAACTCATCAATACCTGGTACACACATGCTAAGGGTCTTATCGTTGCCTACTTGACATGACCTACAAAGGACAAACTCAGTCCATATACCAAAAATCCGAGATATCTAGTGTCTGTCACCCTTATCCCAAACCAATATGATGTCATCCTTGTTACAACATCCCTATCCTTATACTTTCCGAGTTTCACCAATTTCGTGATGACTATCTTTACCGGTTGACAGTACATAACAACTAATATCACAACAAGTTAAATCAAAATGAGAATAACACAAGCATGACTTATTAATAAATGAGTCTTTTCTGTCCTATTTTATCTTAAAAATAATCACGATAAGAATACACAATCACACTTGTACAACCAATAAATGTTTGATACAACCTCATTAGATGTTATTGGATAGTTAGGATATTATTCAATAATTACACCTCTTAAATATGCATTGTAACAAGTTCTCATGAGACAATTAATATGCAAACATAAACCAAATTGGATTTTCAACTATATTTATCCACCACCTACTAGGTCATATATCACACCAATATTTCATATATTATTTGAGAAATTATCTAGGACTTTCAATATATAATACACATCCAAACAATTAGGTTCACACTTTAATACTTCCAACCTTTCATCTTAACTCCAAGTTATCACCATGTATGGTCCTCACCTAGTATTCTCATTTACTTATCCCATGTTACCAATCATCTCTAAATCAGCATTCACTAGTGTTTACCAATAATTTTGAGCTTATAAATATTAAAATTATTCATAATTTTACTTTTGTATTAACAATATACACTCTAGCTCACAACACAAATTAATATTGCACACAACTACAAGTCATATTCAAGAAATTCCAAAGTTACTATTTTTATTCATTTAAATACCATGGCCGCAGGGCTAAACATAAATTTTTTGTCAAGGTTTATGATACTCAATTAGACCTGGCCTAGTTGAACATCATGCAGTTGCTATAAAGGCATGAATACAAGCTACTGACTCCATTCTAATGATTTTTAGCATGGAATCATTGAGAAAATGATGGGTTTTACCCCATTAATGCATATCTCTTCTTTTCCATTTCTCTAAAGCTTTGAGGTAACCTTAGGGGGTTTCTAAAAGTGAATCCTATTTACAAATAAAGAGTAGAAGGAAAAATAAATAAAATAGGGGACTGATTTTGGTCTTCAGCATCCCGCTACGACGACCGGTAGGCCATTACTACGATGCCGCTATAGTGGGATAATGTTAGCCCGTACTAAAAGTTTAAATTTTAAATTTTTTTAACTAAGTCTTACAAAACAAATTTGAGAGTAAATTATAAAAATTTTCATACCCCATTCCCCTGAACGAGGGGTGTGTGTGTATACATACATACATACATACATATATATATATATATATATATATATACATATATATTGGATTGTAGTGAACAAAACATTACATATCTAATTAGAGCTTTTGTTACTTGATTTGGCTTGGTTTGTGTTAACATGTCCGTTGTTGTTGTTGTTGTTGTTGTTGTTGTTTTTACTTGATTTGGCTTAACAGCAACAACAACAACAACAACAACAACAATGGGCATGTTAACACAAACCAAGCCAAATCAAGTAACAAAGGCTCTAATTAGATATGTAGTGTTCAATTCACTACATTCCAACATGACCAACTCATAACCAATTCAGTTTCCATTTTTATCAAGAATGTTTATTGACCTCATATATTAGTTAACATAGATATTAACAATATTATCACGATAAAAATACACAATAAGCTCACATATGGAACTTAAAGAACATATGTGAAATATACACACCTGGTCCACTCAAGAAACTGTCAAACTCATATTATCATGTACATATATATTATGGGACTTATAATTTCTCACTAGCCCAGACCCGTCGGAGACGAGCTCGATCTATGTACCAATCTCATAATTAATTGAGTACTTTGCCACTTTTATCCAAAATCAAGTATTTTTCCACCCTTATTTCACTTGAATCTACCAATTTAGACATAGGTTATACAATAACCAATCTCAATTCCCAAGAACAATAATATGTTATTCATAAACAAAATTCTCTAGTCAGATTCACCATTGACCAATCCTTGCATTTTATGTTCAATCATTTAATACCAATTACCGGAAATACTTGAAACAAGTAAGCAAATACTTAATTCATGAGTATATATGCAATCAAATCAAACTGAGTCTCAACCCTAATTCAACTGTAACCTACCTTAATTCAAGCCTTGTATTGCTCTAAGTGACTTGAGTTGCCTTTTTGTTGATCTCGGTCTAAAAGTTATAAATAAAGAATAATTCAACTAATATTCTACTAATTATAGTTATTTTAACCTAAATTCCTAGTTCATGAATAGCTCCCTCATTATAAGGCTTTGTATCCTTTATCCTACTCCAATTCTCCATAAAGCAAGATTAAAAGGTTAACCACTCTAGACTATAATTAAGTGATTTAACTCCTCCAAAACTAAATCATATCAAGTTTTTAACCTAGGATTAAACCCACCATACCCCTCATGATCAATCCATATGAATTTTAAAAACTTAGGGATTAAATTTAACTTAGAGGAAAGGGAATTCACTTACCTTGAAAGTGAAAACCAATAAAACTAACCAGAAATTACTTTTATTCGACCTAAGACGACCTCTAGATCCAACTACAAAAGAACCAGAAATGAAGGGTTGAAGCTTTTGGAATAAAAAATAATGTTTTAATACTGAAACTTCTATTTTACTACGGTGATCCCATAATAGCGGCTCAATTTTTCCTATAGCGAAATTGTCCTGCTATTGCAGTGCTGACCAAAATTAATTTCCACCATGGTGATAAAATTCTCGCTATTGCGGTCCACTGCCCACTACGACGGTAGGGGCTAGGTAGAAACTTGGGACTAGTTCCCAGTTTTTCTATTTTCATTAAACAATATCAAGATTTCAACCTTACGAACTAATCCATTTACGTCAAATGCAATATCCGTAGTTCTACTAACCCGAACTCAATTTTGAAAGTTCCTATGAATTCCTTAATCTCTTAGCTAATATGATATCATATCAAATCCATGAACCACCACTCCATCAGCCAAGAGATTTATCTGAACCATACAACACCTGAAATTTATTCGAAACTAGCTAACTTGAAGTTTCAAAATTTTCATCCGAAAAAAACTTAACCCGAATTTTTGCATGCTAGACAATACTATAATGACAGAAAAGATTATTATAATGAGTGACATGTGTAATGCATTTTTCATTTTGTGTATGGAAGAATAATCTTAGGGTGGTATTTAAATCACTTGAAAATTATTTAGAAGGGCGTTTAATGGCCTAAACTAAGTTTGGGTTCCAAGTTTATGGGTGATTCATAAAGGTGAAAAAGTGAAGAAAAACGAGAAAAAGAATTTTCCTACTAAAGGAAGTGCAAAAAGAAAAAATGAAGGGAATACTTTTTATAAGAAAAATAAATTGTGAAATAAATGATTGATGAAAAATTGATAGCCAAAATTAAATGTTATGAAGTGCTTAGGAGAGGTTAATTAAGTCATTTGCACTGATATCTTTATTCTACCTTGACTCAAAGGCCTACATTGCAACCCTCTTAAGTCCTAGTTAATTCTATACTAAGTGTGCTTATATTAGTAGTGATCTACGTTAAGGACAATCATATGATATTTGATCTTTACTTGTGAATATTCCTTGTGAGAGAAGAATGAACACCTTGATTGATTGAGTAGTCCTTTTATTCTTATATTTTTGTTTGATAGAGGATATGATTTATTTTGGTGAGGAAAACAAATGAAAGGTAGAAGGGGTAGAATATAGATTTACAATTGCATGCATGAGGATGGAAGAAATTTGAATGAATGAAGTCAATTTTTGAGGCTTGAATGTCACATTTGGATTGCATAGTGAAAGATTGAATTGGTATTTTCAAAATTGCTTTGTTAAAAATGTATATGTTTTGTGGGTAATTGTTGGTATCAAATGAGTCATGAATGGATTGGTCACTTGCAATTTGTTTTAAGTTTCACTAATTTTAAGACATTTAAAAGAGAAAATATATTGCAAATATTTAGGAGGCTCACCTTAATTATCTAAGTATCTGAGGCACCCATTTAAGTACTCTTCTTTCTTTTATTAGGCACACAATTTAATTTTCAAAATTTCTAAACATAAGACAGAAAAAAAGTATAGAAACAAAACGAAAAAAAAAAGAAAAAAGAAAGATGAATGTATTGGGAGTTTTGAAAATAAAAGTTCGCAAAGGGATTAATCTTGCTATTAGGGATACTTTTTGTAGTGATCCTTATGTTGTCATCACCATGGGTGGCCAGGTCTGTTATTTGTTGTCTCTAAATAGTTCACATTTTATATATTATAACAGAGATCTTCTAGTATTTATATTATCACATCATCTAAGAGATTGTTGTAAGCAACATCAATCAATAACTTAACCTAAATATTACGTAACCTGCAAGAGAATAAATTAACTAATGATACAGAAGCTCATTACATTGAAAGTTTATTTAATTTGAATTCAGTAAATACTTTATGTTTGTGTATTGTTCTTGTGTGATCAATATTTTTGCATGTTTTATTTCATGAATAGTGTCTTGATATAATGTTATTAGTGGAGTTTATGGTGGGTATTTAGAATTATTTTTCTTTTGCTTCATATCTAAATTTCTGATTCTTGATTTGGTTGAGAGCAAAAACAGGATTGTAAAAAAAAAATATTGTTTTCATTTAAAAGATCATAGAATATTCTTAAATGTCTCCCTATGGGAAAGTTTAATATTTTTGTAATTTAACTTTCCCCTCCTAAAAGTTGGGGTTTAGACAAATTCATGGAATTTCTAAGGAATTGTTTCTCAAAAATGTCTGTATGGAATAAAAATGCATTCAGATGTTTATGTCTTTTTGAAATGTTGAGAAACTTTAAAAAATAAAAAATAAAAAAAAAACTAGCAAACAAAAACTCATTATTTTTAACAATTTGCTACGCATTATCCTAAATTAAGAGGAGTAATTTATTCTTCATGTTTCCTGTCGTACATGAATGTGGGATACACCATCAAGGGTTCTGGAGGAGTACTTATTTTTATTCTTAATCAACAATATTGCGTATGAACCTTGGGTATAGATTCGTTTTTGATAAGAAGCATTTTAACTCCTAATGTGGGACTTCCCAAGGCAAATTCAAATTCCCCTTGCCAAGCCCAACGAGAATACTGGACACCAAATAAGAAAATATAATTGTGAAGTTAATATATTTTTCAATTCATGTACCCTTTTTACATATTTGATATATCTGAACTTAATTTGCTCCAATATTCTTTTATACGTTATAGAAAGCGAAGACTCGAGTCATCAAAGAGAACTGCAATCCTGTGTGGAATGAGGAATTGAGCCTTGCACTCTATGATCCTAACCTTCCCATTATTTTAGTAAGTAATTTTCCCAATATCCGAACCTTTTTTTATATATTTTATATATAATTTCAAATTTAATAATGACATACTTAATATTTAGTGTAATTTCGTATGAGGGGTCTAATATAATTTGAAATTTTATAAAATAAAAGACGGATTCAATATATTGAACATTAACATTGTCAGATTGTGTGACCAATTCACCCAAAAACTTAAACTTTTACTGAATATGTTATTTATGTCTATGAAGTTACGTTGTTCCATTATTTAACATGATATAAGGAATGTTAGAAATTGAATTGAAGTTTGATAGTGAGATTGCAGAAAAAGTAAAAGAGAATTGAATAAATAAATTGAATTTGAATGAATGATTGAAATGAATTGAACAATTGAACTTGAATTGATTATATTCAATGTATTCAATTTAAATAAAACAAAGGTATAATGCCCTATTTATACAAGTAATTAATCATCTAAATAAGGTAGAATTCTAAATAAGGTACAAAATAATAAAGTGAAGGTAGGATACACTCCTAAATAAGGTATAAGCTATTAGAGATATATTTAGAGATTTAATTATACACTAAAAATTTACCTAGAATATACAAAAGGAATAAAATAATATACATGAATTCTCTAAATTTGGGTTGAAATCAATATGTTGAGGCGGCTAAAACCAAGTCTGACCCAAACTATGTACTGCAACAGATGGGTATACAGTGAGATGAAACAGGTGAATCAACTCGATTTAATTAACAGATACAACAATATTTCAATAAAAACATATATACTAATTATTTAATAATCTATTTGGCGGGAGTTTTTGGGAGCTAAAGGTTTTTTTTAAAAAGGTCAAAAGAAGTGTTTATTTTAGAAAGTTGAGATGTTTATTCAAGTTTTTAGAAAAAAAATATTTTTGAGTAGTAAAAGAAGCTCTTTTTTCATAAGCCCAAATAAAAAAGAATTTCTCAAAATGACTTTTCAGATATAAAATATGTAATAGTAACTAAAAGTAAAACATACAAAATGGAGAGTATCAAGTAGTACTAATTATTCCCTATTTCATTGTTGTCTTATCATATGACTATTTATAATCTATAATGGAAAATTCTCCACTTATTATTGACAAAGGGGTGAAGGATTAGTTGGCTTCTTGCCTACTTAATATATAGCCACATGGCATACATGTGGCATCTATGACATTCATTTTACAACACTCCTCCTTGAATGTCCATGTAATGAGAAATTTACTGAATACGTATTTGAGTACTGCCTCATTAAAAACCTTACCAGGAAAAATTCAGTAGGATAAAAACCTTGGTTAAGAAAAAAAGAGTTCAACGCGTATTCTTACTTTCCCTAATGAAGATCCCGATTCAACTGGTTCAGTTTTTGCATTCCAATCTTATATACTATCTTCTCAAAAGTTGAAGTTGGTAAAGACTTGATGAAAAAAATCTGCAGGATTGTCACTTGAACGGATTTGTTGTACATCAATATCACCATTCTTCTAGAGATCATGTGTGAAGAAGAACTTAGGCGAGATGTGCTTCGTTCTATCTCCCTTTATAAAGCCTTATTTTAATTGAGCTATGTATGTTGCATTGTCTTCAAATATGACTGTAGGTATCTTGATATCGAGCTTCAGGCCACATCTCTCTTTGATGGAATGTGTTACTGATCTCAACCATATGCATTCTCTACTTGCCTCATAAATAACTATAATCTCAACATGATTTGAATAAGTAGAAACAATAGACTACTTTGTAGATTGCCATGATATAGCAGTACCTCCATATGTAAACACATATCCTATTTGAGATCTTACTTTATGTGGTTCAGATAAATAACCTGCAGCTGCATGACCAACAAGATCTAAAATATCTTTGTTAGTATAAAATAGACTTATATCAATAGGCCTCTTTAGATATCGCATTATATGCTTACCTCCGTTTCAATGTCTACGTGAGAAAAAAAACTGTACTTGTATAAAAAATTAACAGAATGGTCTATATGAAGCCTTGCACTATTAGCAAGATACATAGGTGTACCAATAGCATTGAGATATAGTACTTCAGGATCAAGAATCTCTTCACTCTTTTCTGGAGGTCGGAATGAATCTTTACTCACTTCAGTGATCCAAGAATCATTGGAGTAATTAATGGATATGCTTTATTCATGTAAAATCATTTCAAAACCTTTCGGGTGTAGGCAGTTTGATGGATGAAGACTCCGTCTGCTAAATGTTTAATTTGCAAACCAAGACAACGTTTTATCTTTCCAAGATCTTTCATTTTGAATTCTTTCTTTAGATATTCAATTACCTTTTGGACCTCTTCTAGAGTCCCAATGAGATTTATATCATCCACATAAACAACGAGTATGACAAACTCTGATGTCATTTTTTTAATAAAAATACAAGGACAAATGACATCATTTATGTAACTTTCGCTTTTCAAGTACTAACTTAGGCGATTATACTACATACGCCCTAATTGTTTTAGACCGTACATCGATCTTTGTGATCTGATTAAATATAATTCCTAAGACTTTGAACTATATGCTTCATGCATTTTTAATCCTTCTGGGATTCTCATGTAAATATCATTATCAAATGAACCATAAAGATAAGCTGTAACCATAATCATTTGATGAATTTAAAGATTTTCTTGTACAGTTAGACCGATGAGATATCAAAATATTATTGCATTCATAATGGGTGAAATGTTTCTCCATAGTCGACACCGGGTCTTTGAGAGAACCCTTGTGCAACAAGGCATGCCTTGTATCTTATAATTTCATTTCTCTCATTTCTTTTTTGTACGAAGACCCATTTATAACTGACTGATTTTACACTATCTGGGGTTTGGACCACAGGTCCAAAAACCTCCCATTTAGCAAGTGAGTTCAATTTCAATTGAATCGCCTCTTGCCATTTTGGCCAATCTTTTCTTCATCGACATTCTTCGACAGATAGAGGTTCAAGGTCCTCATTTTCTTGCATGATATTTAATACGACATTATATGCAAAAACATTATCCACCATAATTTTTTATCGATCTAAATTTACCTCATCGCTAGTAGAACTTATTGAAAGTTTTTTATTCACTTGAGTCTCGGGTTCACTGATTTCTTTAGGAATATTAGGATTAACTAGATTTTGATTCTCTTTAGGAGAATCTTTTATAACATTATCTTTATCATTTTTCATGCTTCTTTTTCTAGGATTGTTATCCTTTGAACCAAATGGCCTACCATGCTTCAGGCGTTCTTGGGATTCAAAAGCTGTGACATTAGTAGATGGTCCTTTTGGAACTTCAATTCGGACAGGCACATTTGCTGTAGGGATATGTGAGTTAATTATCCTTTTCAAATCAGTAAATACATCTGGCATTTGATTTGCTAGTTTCTATAAGTGAATGATCTTCTGGACCTCATTTTCGCGTATGGGGGTATGCGGATCAAAATGAGATAATGATGAAACTTTCCATGCAATTTCTCTTTTAAATTCATGTTTCTCTCCCTTAATTGTGGAAAATTTATTTCATCAAATCGATAATCTGCAAATCGAGTAGTAAATGAATCTCCCGTCAATAGTTCAAGGTAGTGAATTATAGAGGGTGACTCAAACCCAACATATATTCCTAACCTTCTCTGGGGCCCATCTTAGTATGCTAAGGTGGTGCAACTGGCACGTATACAAAACATCCAAAAATTCATAGATGGGTAATATTTGGCTCATAACCCTAGACCGATTATAACGGGGAGTACTTATTATAATGAGTTGGTCTGAGATGAACACGTGATGTTGCATGTAAGATAGCATGACCCCAAACAGTAGTGGGCAATTTTATTTGTATAAGTAGTGATCTTGCTATCAACTGTATGCGCTTAATAAATGACTCAACAAGGCCATTTTGAGTATGAACATAAGCAACTGGATGTTCAATTCTTATCTCAACTAACATACAATAATCATAAAAAGCTTGAGATATAAATTCTCTAGCATTATCGAGGTGAATAACCTTAATGGGATAATCTGAGAATTGCACCCTTAATTATATTATTTGTGCCAATAATTTCACAAACGCCAGGTTGCGAGATGATAAGAAACACACATGGGACCATCTTGAAGATGCGTTTATTAGAACCATAAAATATCTAAATTGCCTACTAGGTGGGTGAATAGGTCCATATATATCTTCATGTATACGTTCTAGAAACAGAGGAGAATCGACGCCCACTTTCAGTGGCGATGATTTAGTTATCAGTTTTCCTTGATGAGAAGCAGCACATTAAAATTCTTCACTTGTAAGAATCTTCAGGTTCTTTATTAGATGTCTAAAAATCAAAATGCTCATCTTCAGGATGAAAATATCATTCACACAATAGATAAAATTATTTAAACTAGTAAACTCCAAATTTATCATAGCATGAGTTATTTACTAGAGTAAAAGGTTTGCTACTTCGAGATTAGTTTGCAAGATTTTACTAATGCACAATCTTACTACTTCAGGAGTAAATATCAAATTTACTACTCTAGGAGTAACTTTCAAGGTCCTGAAATGATCATTTCAGGAGTAAAATTTAAGATAAATTTCAGACTTACTACTCCGGGAGTAAATTTCAGAATAATTCTTTCTACTCCTTCTGAATGTGATTTTCACAGTCAAGCGCACATTTATATACCTTACTAAATATTATATTTACCTCGAAAAATGGATCTGTAATTGTAACATTTATAAAAAATTCTTATTTCTTGAGAATGAAAGATAATTAATAATTTATCAAAAGTTTTCATTCTCTGAGAATGAAATATAATTATTATAACATGCCTTAAGCATATCAAACTATGATATCTTAGGACCTCAAATCAAGGTATACATATAGCTGTAGAGAATTTTCTCTATCATATCTTTAATTTTAGATTTACTACTTCAGGAGTAAATTTTTGATTTTCTACTTCAGGAGTATTCATATATTCTTCAAGATGAAAATATAAACAAAGTAAACATTATAGTATTACTAGCACATAACATATTACACAAACTTTATTTATTTACAAGATTAATTAGATACTATTAACAAAAATGTAAACTAATACAGCTTAACAGGAAAGTAAAACAATCAGACTATTTCATATTCATCATCTACAAGATGATTAACACATCCTTCGGGAATTGTAAAGAAATCTAAGGCATCTAAATTCCTGGGCTTAACATTATCTTCAGAGATAAAGTTTGTCTCAATGTCATTATCTATTTCTTAAGGGACGCCTAATAGAGTTTCACTAGATGCTTTGGCGTACGGCAGATACGCAACCAATTCTCCTTTCTTCCACATTGATAACATTTATTTTTAGTGTTATTCCTTGGCGCTGCTTCAAGAGCTTCACCCTTCCTTTTACACTGCTGGTGCTGAGGGTCATTTTTTTGTGCAAGATGATCACCCTGATTAAAATATCTACCAAGACCATGACCACGACTGAGGACAGGCCTTCGTTTATGCCTGTTTGATGAAAATGTGCAGCATTCACTTCAAGAAATGGAGCAGTACCAGGAGGTCGGCTTTCATGTTTTTTTCATTAAAAGATAATTATGTTGTTCCGCAACAACAATATGAGAAATCAATTTAGAATATTTCTTGAATCTTATTTCTCGGTACTATTGCTGTAGGAGCATACTCGAGGCGGAAAAAGTAGAGAATGTTTTCTCTAACATGTCGTGATCTGTGATATATTCTCCACATAAATTCAACTATGATTTAATTCTAAACATTGCAGAATTATAATCAGTTACATTTTTAAAGTCCTAAAACCTCAAATGAGTGCACTCATAATGTGCCTGTGGAAAGACGATCATCTTTATGTGGCCTTATCTTTCTTTTAAATTATTCCACAATATAAGTGGATCCTTAATTTTGAGGTATTCCATTTTCAAAACATCGTCAAGATGATGACGAAGAAATATCATGGCCTTGATCCGATCCTGATTTGATGCCTGATTGCCATTTTTGATGGTGTCTGCCAGACTAATCGCATCCAAATATATTTCGGCATCCATTGCCCAGGACATGTAAGTTTTGCCCGACATATCTAGAGCAACAAATTCGCATTTGGATATATTTGACATTATTTAAGAAGAATAAATACTTATCTTTATTACGTGTATTTGCTCAAAATGATAGAGACTCGTGCTAATAACGAGATATAAAATATGTAATAATAACTAAAAGTAAAATATACAAAATGGAAAGTATCAAGTTGTACTAATTATTCCCTATTTCATTGTTGTCTCATCATATGGCTATTTATAGCCTACAATGGAAAATTCTCCACTTATTATTGACAAAGGGGTGGAGGATTAGTAGGCTTCTTCCCTACTTAATATGTATTCACATGGCATACATGTGGCATCCATGGCATTCATTTCACAACGTTTTCAAATCTCGGCAAGCGCAATTTTTTCTCTAATATTTTATTTGAGGAGCTAAACAAGAACTATTATTTTTCAACGACTTTCTTAAAAAATTACTTCAGAAAAAACACCTCTCTCACAGCAAATATAATGGAAAGTTTGGCCAAGCATTCGTTGTCTTATTAACATACTGAGGAAAAGCCCGTGAAGTGCACGACCCAATATTTTTTTATAAATTTATTTTTTAAATCAATTTTAATTAAATAATTTTAAACTTTGATTTAAAATGATTTCTATCTGTCTGTCTAACTATCTAACTATCTATCTATCTATACATACATACATACATAGAGAGAGATATAATAACTCATTTCATTAAGTATAAAATGAATATGTGATAAATATTATTAATATTGATAAATTTTAAGTAGTATTCGTTACTCATTTTCTCATACTTAGAAATTAGGCTGCATATAATTAGTACTAACATAAATCTAAGTTACCTTAAACTCTAAACTTGTATATCATATAATTATAAATTTAAAATAAGCTACTATTTTATTTGGTTGACAAATTAGTAGAGTAAAATTTTGTTTTTCCCTTTTTGCTTTGATAGAATAAGAAATAGATGGTGTATTAAGCTTAGAATAAGGAATTGGAAGAGTGATTTACTGATTAAGATGGGTGGTACTCTCAAAAACCTAAATATATTGCACGTGGAGCGGAAAGTAAAGTAGATCCCACACTATCAAAGTAAAGTGAACAAAGAAATTAAATAAAGTGGTCTGACTATTTTGTCTAATTAAAAGATAATACATAGTCAATATCATAAATTAAAGTACAACTAATTTGAAACAGGAATAATTACGAAATATCAAAACCATCCCTCTTATGTTGACGGTGCAGAGATTAGTTGTTGTTCAACTCTCTCTTATAATAAGAGAAAATAATTGCACGAGAGTAGGTTTCGTATGAACTTTTAGCAAATACATAAATATCTTACTTTTTAGCCAAACTTTTAAATGAGGTGATCACTCAATTTTCCATCAATGAATAGCTTATGTTTATATTTGTTTGTTTTAATCGACTAATTATTGTTTTGTCAACTTATCTCTTTTTTGTAGACAGTGTATGACAAAGATACATTCACATCAGATGACAAAATGGGAGATGCAAAAATAGACATAAAACCATATCTTGATGCTATAAACATGGGATTGGAAGGTCTTCCAGATGGTGTGAAGGTTGATAGGGTTCAACCAAACAGGGAAAATTGCCTCTCTGATGAAAGTTGCATACTATGGGAAAATGGCAAAATGACACAAATCATGCTTCTTAGATTGCAACATGTAGAATGTGGTGAAGTAGAGATTCAAATCGAATTGATTAATGCTCAAAGTGGTAGAGGTGGCATTTACATCTAAGACGTGCATACCTTGTTCGTTTAGTTTTGGTACGTAAATAATCATTTTTGGTATATATTAACATTGTAATTATATATTATTGTGAGATTACATTGAATATGTTGTTATTTGTTGTATCGTATTGAGTTTATTGAGAATAATGTAAAATAATTGTTGAACTTTGTGAACTTTTTTTATGGCGAAGAAGTCTTGTTATGTAAGATTCGATTGGGATTAATAACAATTACATGTAAGTATCACAATACCTATCGGTCATTAGTGAGAGATTCGTTTCTTTAAGGAGATGAAGTACTTAATTTGTTAAGCTCTTATTAATTTGGACAAGAGAAATTTTCAGTTTTGCAATAACTACATTTTTGTTAGTGTTCAATTGAAATTGTAAAAAGGTTTTAATTCTTTTTTTTATGAAACTTTTATTCAAATGACCGTGAATGTCGAAAATCAAAGTGTTTTAAGTAAGATAAAAAATAAGGGACTAAATAAAATATTATTATCTTAAAAAGAAAACTGTTCAAATTTAACCTTACATTTTACGAAAAGATCTAATTTTATCCTCTTTTAAGTGTTTAATTAGTATTCTTATTTTTATATTTTTTAAAAAATGCTATCCGCCATCCTCCGATAATTTCCGCGGTCGATGGCCTCAATGGCCATAGGTCAGCCAGTTCCTAAGGCTGACCAACCCACCCCTCCACTCTCAAATTCTTATTCCCTCTTCTTTTCACACTAAAGCCTCGAGTTCAAAACTTAAAATGCCTTCTGAGTCAGATAAGTTGCCTAGTAATTTGCTTCTGATGGATGATAATGGTACTGAATCTCCAAAGCTTGGTAATTATGCCAATTTATTAAAAGCTCCTGTTAATAATCAAATCACTGAACCGCAGCAAAATCGATCCTCATGAAGAAGATTTCATATAATGATGGAATTTCCAGAATTCAATGAACTGAAGAAGAATTAGACAAAATGAATATTATTGAAAACTTGCAATATGCAGTTGTTGGGTAGTTTTCTTATGGTCGACTTAAATGGCTTCAATCTCAAATTTCTAAGCAGTGTAAAGTTAAAGGTGAGTGCACAATTGGATAAACGAATAGACACATCCTCATCAGATTTAGCAGGGAGGATGGCTTTATCAATATGTTATCCAAAAATATCTATTACGTTTTAGATAAAGAAGGTTCCTCCTACCCTGTGAGACCACTAATCCATGATACAAAATTCAAAGTGGACGAAGAAACAACGAAGGCATTAGCATGCATTTCCTTTTCCGATCTTAAACCCACTGTTTTTGTTAAGGATGCCCTATTTTCAATTGACTCAGAAGTAGGCAAACCTATTCACTTGGATGCAACTACCAGTAATAAGACTGACCTAGTTGTACTAGGGTCAAGGCGAAAGTGGATCTTTTATCAATTTTTTCAAAGTTTTGTAATGTCCTGAAATTTATGAATTTCTATATTATATATTTTTATGATTTTACCCTTTATTACAGTTGCTACATGTTGACTTTGGGATTTGAAAATGGTTGGATTATTCTCGATGAAATTGGAAACGATTTGGGTGAGTTAGTGATTTTTAGAGGTTTCAAAAGCTACATAGTTGACTTTAGTCAACATTTAATGATCCGAGTGCTGAATGATAATTTAGACTACGCTAGCAAATTTGGAGTATTGAATTTGAGTTAGTAGTAGAGTTAGTTCGATCTCGGGACCTTTATATCTCATTTTGACCTTTCATTTGAAAAATAGTGAAAAAGAGGCTCCGAGGAGTTAGTTTATTGAAAACAAACTTTTTTCGAAAAATGACATCATCATTGTGTTTGAAACATCCAAATTAACCTAGGAACATGCACAATTTATTTCTGTCGGGTCCCGAAAAAATATCGAGGGTCCATTCGGAGAATTTGAAGGCATGCAAAATCAGTAAATTTATTGATATTGGATGCATGTCAAGTCCTTCTTTACAAACACATGCCTCTAGCCACGAACGCAAAAAAGAAATTTTCGTTCATCACAATCACAAGGTGGTAGCCACAATCGAGAAGGATGGACGAGTCCTTCTTCGCGAATGCAATGAGGCTGTCACGAATGAGAAGGACTGAATCATCAATCTTTGCAAATGGAAGCCTTGGCTACGAACGTGAAAGCCAATTTAGCGGCCTGGTCAGCGTTGACCCTTGCTAACGCAAAAGGTTGACCACGTTCGCAAAATACTATTCACTGAACAGTACAAAAGCCTTATTTTCATATTTTTTTCTCTATTTTTGGACCTTTGAGCTACGAAATTGAGCGATTCTTGAGTATTTCTTCACCATTTGAGCTTGGGTACACTCCAACTCCTTATTCTCATTATTTTTCATCGATTATGTCATCAAAGACACCTTAAAATCATGATTTCAAAATAAATTTTTTTGAGATTTTATTGATAAAGCTTAAAAGAAAGTTTTTCTTCGATTTGGACCTCATTTTGAGCCTGTTTTCTTGTGGATTTGCACCTGTAGATTCTATAGCCTCGGAAAGGTACATCTAAAATAAATTTTCAATTTTATCTCTTTCGTTTCGTAACTTATTTTAGACTTGGCAAAAATATAAGCATTATTGATATCAATAGTTTTTTTAGGTGCTACATTTAAATGTTGTAGTTGATTCTGAGTTGTTCGTAAGGTAGTGCTTTGAATTGAATCATTTTAGGCTTGAATTTCATCATTTCAAGATAGGTTATGGCATAACTTCTTTTAGATTAAGATGGATAGTTAATAATAAGCAAAATATGTTATGAGTAGGGGAGAATAACTATGGGGTTTATATTTTAAGAATGTTATTATTGTTATGTGTCATGGGGAGAGGGGTTATACTATGTTGTTATTGACTTGCGATATTTGACATTGTGTGTTGCTTATGTGGAGGCTTTATTTGAGTCTATTAACCTTATCTGTACATTTAAATGCCTTCAGCCCGTGCACGAGCTGATTTTGGTATATATGCCTTATTTGAGTATTGGTTTTCTTTATCACGATAGAAATACCCGAGTGAGGGATTGAATGATTTTAATGATGTCTTACATGTATATTTATTCCAATGGTGTATATACATACATATATATATATATATATATATATATATATATATATATATAACACATACGTATTGGATGGATGGGATATCATCATATTGAGTTGATTGTGAGCATTATATCCTCATTCTATAGAATACATTTATGATTTACTGGTACTATTGAGAAATGCTTTTGAAAGAACATGAGACACTTTCATGAAAATTTTCTTCGCAAACACGAGCCAGAGAGGTGAGTTGAGATTGAGATATGAGACATAGTATATAGATTGCGAACTCTCTATGGGTATTACTTGGGAGCTGGGAGCTCGGTGGGTGTATACAGAAAGTCATGCAATGACTTTTACCATTCATCCCATCCACATTGCATTGCATTGCATTTGTATAGAAATTCTTCATGATTTCTTTAGTTTTCTTGACTTGTGCTTAATTTTTGTGTATTTATATATATATATATATATATATATATATATATA